>NC_049234.1:1805286-2106167 GCF_011100685.1 Canis lupus familiaris
AAGAAATACAGATAATTCTTGCTCAAACATACTTTTTTGATAAGGAATAATTATAATATATATGCCCTCTCCTTGTTTTTTTTTTTTTTTTTTTTTCAGGTGTAATTCTTGGGTCATCATTTCTACTTAACATTAATGATTTTCTACTTAAAACAAGTCTCAAAGAAAGAAATCGGATTCTGATAGGACCGTGCTGTGCTAATGCCAATCTGGAAGCTAAATGGTGTAAACACAGTGGCAATCCAGGCCCAGAACAATCCATACCAAAAATATCCATTGATTTACAAGGAGGTCTGCTACAGGTCTGTGGGGATTGGCCACATTTTTACCATAAGTCTTCAACTAGCCTTTGTTCTTTTTTTGAACTGTTTCACTAAATCTTGATATGGTGAGAAAGAGTATTATCAGATTGATCTTTTATTAAGCCTTTTTTTTTTAAGATTTTATTTATTTATTCATGAGAGACACACAGAGAGAGAGAGACAGAGACAGAGACCCAGACAGAGGGAGAAGCAGGCTCCCAATAGGGAGCCCAATGTGGGACTCGATCCAGGGACTCCAGGATCACGCCCTGAGCCAAAGGCAAATGCTTAACCACTGAGCCACCCAGGTGTCCCTTCTTAAGCTTTTTCTTAACAGTTTTATTGAGATATGGCCACCTATCATATAATTCACCTAAATAAAGTGTACAATTCAGTGGGTTTTTTAGTATATTCATAAAGTGTCCTCATTACTACAATCCATTTTAGAACATTTTCACATACACACACACCCCTCAAAACCCTGTACCCATTAGCATTCATTCCCCATTATACTCTAATCCTCTCTCTAGGGCTGGGCAACTACTAATCCATTTTCTCACTCTACATATTTGTTCTAGACATTTCATGTAAATGGAATCATATAATCAGTGGTCTTTTGTGACTGGCTTCTTTCACCTAGCATAGTTTTTTCAAGATTCATCCATGTTGTACCAGGTGCCAAAACTTTGTTCCTTTTTATGGGCCAAATAATATTCCAATGTATGGCCATACCAAATTTATCCTTTTATCAATATTTAGACATTTAGGTTCTTTCCACTTTGGTCTATTATGATTGGAGCTGCTAGGAACATTTGTATACAAGCTTTTGTGCAGACATGTCTTCATTTCTCTTGGATATGTGACTAGGAGTAGAATTGCTGGGTCATTAAGCTTTTTTCTAATTATGGACTTCTCTAATTACAAAGTAGTCAACTTGTCTCAAGCACAGTGTCATCAGCAATATATAAAAACCATTTGCCAATGGCAGGTTCCTTGGCACCTGCCATTGATGATTAACGCTTGACATATAATCAGTTGTAGCCTTTTAATGCATTTGATTTATAGCCATATATGGACTATGTGAGGATATGCAACTTATTTCTTTACTGAGTTATCAAGAAATAAGGTAACTTCCTATTTGGATGGACTTGAATATATTCTTTATGTGATTTGATGTCCTCCAAGTTTGACATAAATCCAAAAATCTTGAGAAATTCACAATTACAGAATATGGAAATGGCTAATTTGTTAATAATGGAGGTATATATGAAATTCTTGTTTTTATCTAAAAATTGTTTTGTCTTGACTTTTCACCAGTTTTCTTACTGACATGGAGCTAGATGTGGAAGGATTCATAACTGCTTTGTATTGCTTAGGAGATGTTCACCATCTATCAGAAACCTTCATGTGATTTCATGTTATTTTATCAACAATATTAACTGTATTACCATTTTCCCAAGACAGCAAAGCAACTCCTCATTAAAATCAATATTAAGACAAAAACATAGTATGTCATCTCTATGTTATAAAGTTGCTGTCTCTTGACAATTTAAAGCCTAGAGTAGGGATCCCTGGGTGGCGCAGCGGTTTGGCGCCTGCCTTTGGCCCAGGGCACGATCCTGGAGACCCTGGATTGAATCCCATGTCGGGCTCCCAGTGCATGGAGCCTGCTTCTCCCTCTGCCTATGTCTCTGCCTCTCTCTCTCTCTCTCTCTCTCTCTCTCTGTGACTATCATAAATTTAAAAAATAATAATAAAACAAAATAAAAAATAAAAAATAAAGCCTAGAGTATAGCATTCAACTCCCTAGCTTGACTTTTCACCTATCTCTATTTTTCAGGATCCAATAAAAATAAGACTGATGAGAACAGTAGACTTAGTATCATATTTCTTATCTTTATTTCTGTTGCCTTAATTCCAGAGAACGGGACCCAAACTTAGGTTTAAAATTTAACCACAGGTATAGGATTATTTTTTTTCACTTCTTTATATTTTTTCTCTCTTCTGTGTTAATCTGGTTCTCTTAGAAATAATGTTTGTATTGCCTTTATCCAATATATTCAAGAAAATGTAAATTATTGACATTTTGAATCCTCTGACATTAATCATTATTGCCCACTGGTCATACTTTTGTTCTGGACTAATACATTTCACATGTAGAGAAAGAGAATCTAATCCTCTTTATCAGAGAAAATACCAAGGCCTTTGTTCTGAAACTCTGCTGAATCCCCTGTATGATTGATTCTCAGGGGCTGTGGAATACTGGATGTTGGCACATTCTCACTGAACATGGAAGTTGGGAGCCATCTGAGTTCAAGTTCATTAAGCATCTTCCCTCTCTTCTTTTCTAAAAAATATAAGTGCAAAGAAAGGAACCTTATAATTAAGATGTATTTAATCTCATGACAAAAAGTAGAAAGCTATTCCACAAAGTTATTATTATTCTTTTGTTAACATTTTGACCTAGAGGATCTTCATTGCCTTCTCTCAGACTGTAATAGGTGTTGTTTTCTCACTTAGCTAAGTTAACTCATAAACATAACCTCACATTCACATAATTTCATTGTCAATTCAGCATTGAAAACTCATGGTTATTCACACAATATATAATGTAATTGATTTTCTTGTTTTTATGTGTTTATTTAAGTAATAGAATTTCATCCCATAGGTCAATTACTTAGAAATTATAGTTGTCAATAATTAAATTGAACATAATTATGGTCTTGCATTAATTCTAGTGTGATTGTGGCTAATTATCCTTATGAAGTATTCATTTGTATTTAAAAGACACTAAAATTTTTCATATGATTCTTAAAGGTTTTCTGGGGTCAAGAGCATTTGAATTGTTTAGTTCTTCTACATGAATTACTCAGTGGATACCTTAACGAGAAGGGAAATTTTGAAGTGCAAGTTCCTGAAGCAGTGCCACAAATGCCATCTCCTATAGAAATGAACCAGATTTTTAAAAGCGAACAAAGTTCAGATGACCTACGGACAGGCCTATTCCAGTATATAAGAGATGCTGGTAAGTAACAACAGCTTCAGTATGAGAGAGAATTTTGACCGTACATTCACAAAATAACACATCAAAATCACTTAAACTACATTAATACCTGCAGTACAAAAATAGGACATTACCCTTCAGTCTCTCTTAAGGGGAAATTCTTAATATATTCCTGTCTCAAATTATATAAAAGTGACCAGCCAGCTTCTTTATATTCTTATCCTTCATGCTTATAATGTTCTTTTTCTGTAATAAATCAACATGCTCCCGTTCAAAAGCATACAATTAATTATTTTTTCATTTAACAGAACCTTTGAAAATGCCTGGTGTCTATGAAGTCGTGTTTTACAATGAAACTGAAGACAGCTCAGGGATGATGTTATGGAGATATCCAGAACCTAGAGTGCTCACCCTTGTACGGATAACCCCTGTGCCCTTCAACACCACAGAGGATCCAGATATTAGCACAGCAGACCTTGGTGATATGCTACAGGTAGGTAATGACTATTCGTTTTTAAATAAAAGCTTTGTGGAAAAGTGCTGATTATATACTAGGAAAAAAGATTAGATCATACCCATTTTTCCCATAAATAGTATGAGAGAAATACACACAAGTATACATATGTATGTATACATAAGTTTACATACCCACAAAACAAATTTTAAAATAGGGAGTAGTGTAATTCAGATTCCTGATACATGACGATTTTGAGAGTTCTCAATTCTACTCTTAGCCCTTTTGTAGGTAGGTTATGTTACATATTCTCTAATTGTAATTGTTATTCAGTTCACTGCACATTTTTCGAGTACCCACCATGTGCTGACACTCTTCAGCATTTCTAGAACTGTTCTATGAAATAAAATATGTCCACATAAGGCCAGAATGGAGGACTCAGTTTTCATGTTCATTTCCAGCACTGAGAATGGTCTTAGGCTTAAGATAGCTAATAGGAAAACTAGCTAACCAGTGATCATATTCTGTATGATTTTATTAAAGTTTATTGCTTGTCATTTCCCTGACTTTATGTAAATGTATTACTGATATCACCACATTATCATTCTACTTATCTACTTATTCTGTAGACCTAAATTTCTACAAAATTTTTCCTCTAGTTTGCCACCTATCACTAGATCACACAACCATCTACTCAGAACAGTGAGATTGCTGTCTTTCCCTGACCCCTCACATCCAATTCATCAACAAGTCCTATCATTTCTGCCTCTAAAATATGTCCCTATTCCATCTACTTCTCTCTTTTTATTGGTACAACTGGAGTCCAGGCTGCCACTTCCTATTCCCTGCTTCCTAATTGGTCTAAATGATTCCATCCTTGACTCCTTGTAACGCATGTTCCAAACAGCAGCTAATGTGATCTTTTAAAAATGTAGATCAAGTCACATCACTCCTCTTAGAATCTGATGGTGCCTTCTACTACTTCTTGGAACAAAAAACAACCATCTTGCTATTGCCTATAAGGACCTATGAGGTTTGCCCTGCCTATCTCACTGACTTAGTCTCATGCCTCTTTCCATTCCTTACTATGCTCCAAATGTACTGGCCTTTTTTCCCTTTGAACATACTACTTGAGAGTCATTTCCCTTGCTCTGTTCCCCCCCCCCAACTTTGTCAGTTTGGTACCAGCTCAAATGTCTTGTCACAGCTGGTTCACTACCACTTCTTTTTTTTTTCCTACTTCTTTATTCTAAACCAAATTACCTTGTTTTACTTTCTTTATAGGTGTTAATTGCCTTTTAGAATTATTATATGCATTTATTTATTTAACTGCTCATGGTCTTTTTCTATGATTAGAAAATAAGTTCCTTAAGGGCACCTGGGTGGCTCAGTCACTTAAGTATCCAACTCTTAATTCCAGCTCAGGTCATGATCTCAGGGTCCAGGGATCAAGCCCCTCATTAGGCTCCATGCTCAGTGGGAAGTCTGCTTGGATTCTCTCTCTCTCTCCCCCTCTGTCCCTCCCCCAACACATGCCCTCTCTCTTTAAGCAGATTCCATGCCCAGCGGGGAGCCTGATATGGGGCTTCATCTCACAACTCTGAGATCATGACCTGAACAAAATCAAGAGTCAGTTGCTTAACCGACTGAGCCACCCAGATGCCCCCAAACTTTTTTTAATGAGTGCTCTGTACTTACTTTTTAAAGACTTTCTTATTTTAGAGAGAGAAAGAGAAAGCATGAGGGAGAGGGGCAGAGGGAAAGAGAGTCTTAAGCAAACTCTACACTGAGTGTGGAGCCAGATGCAAGGCCCAATCCCATGACCCAAGATCACAACCCAAACAGAATCCAAGAGTCAGTTTCCCAACCAACTCTACTGCCCAGGGCCCCCATTGAGTGCTCTGTACTTAAATCAGAGGAATCCAAGATTCATAGTAACGTATTAGCATATTAACATTAATATATTCTTATTTTATTCTTGTTTAAGTTTCTGATTATATTTAGTCAGATATTCACCTTCTGAATTGATAGCAATAAAATTTCTCATCATTTTGTCAAGTGAACTTGAATGTGCAGAACTATAATTTGCCAAGATCTCAGTAGTCCTTAATTTAATTTTTTTCTTGTGATGAAAATTTTTAAGATCTACTCTCTTAGCAATTTTACTTTGATTCTTTAAATTTGTTTCTCCTCCTATTAAGATTATATTCATAATTATCTTCTCTACCAGCATTCTTAGATTATTTTTGCTAAGTAAAATAACAATATCTTTGAAGACTGCGGTCTTACTAGACTTGCCCAAATGCAGAACATCTTTAGTATTTTCAGCCAAAATGACAATACTTATATTTCAAATTTTCAGCATCATGTAAGTATAAGGGCTTCTTTCTAACTGCTTTTGTGGGTTCTTATTTATAACTAAATGTTAACACATTTATTAATAGAAGTCTGATAACTATTAGTGGTATTAAATAAGGCATTTGAGATAGTAAGTACATTCACTGTAGACATGTTCTTTATCTTTTCACTGATATTGGAGAGGCAGAAGAACATTCTGGTTAAGAAGATAAACACTAGCCAGAGTGCTAGATGTTACCTTAGACATCTATAAGACATCTATAAGACATCTTATTCTCTCAGTCTCAGGTTTTTGTTTTGCTTTTGTTTTTTATCACTAAAATGAGGCTATTAATAATGTGATGATTATAGGAATTAATGTTTGAAAGACAAATACAAATACAAACAATGCCTGGCACACAGCATGCACTATTTAATATTTAAGTATGAGTACTACTGTGGTGACATGTATTATTTTGTATTTTCAAAAGTCTTTTCATCAAATAGAAGTATAGGCTAGACCAGAGAGAATGGAAGCTGCTGGGCAGCCCGGGTGGCTCAGCGGTTTAGTGCCACCTTCAGCCCAGGGCGTGATCCTGGAGACCTGGGATCGAGTCCCACATCAGGCTCCCTGCATGGAGCCTGCTTCTCCCTCTGCCTGTGTCTCTGCCTCTCTCTCTCTCCTCTCTGTGTTTCTCATGAATAAATAAATAAAATCTTTTAAAAAATGAGAGAGAGAGAGAGAGAGAGAGAGAGAGAGAGAATGGAGGCTGCTGATTTCCCAGACCAGCCAGTGTAGCCCATGACATCTGGGACAGTCCCAGGGTCTAGACAGTGGATTTGTCACATATAAGCAAAGCACTGATGAAGGAAGCCTGACAGGTTGCAACAGCAAACAGTTGGTATTAGAAAGGTTTCACATCTTGTTGGAGAGATAGGAACTGAGATGTGGGCAGAGTTCAAGGACAGGGATGCTGGTCTAAGAAGCAAGAGGGAATTAGCCTCCTGTAAGTTGAAAGGGAGAGCTTGATCCCAGCGGTAAGAACACCCAGAATCAACAACTGGAATGGAGAATAAAGCAGGACTGGCAGGAGGTTGCCAGGCTGCTGAGCTCCTGGGCTAATCCTTATGTTCCTCTGACTAAGAGCAGAGTTTGACCCAAGGGTTGGGGTAAGCCTCATTTGCAGAAATAACTCTCTGGGTTGCAATCTTAGAACTATACAAACTATTTTGTTTCCTTGGAGCTTCTGTTGAGAACAGAAAACATGTTGTGTGAATCACAGCTTTGATTCAGTATGACAGCTTTTTCCTTGAGCACTTGCAGCCCCAGATCTTGGGCTTCTGGGGATTCAGCCCCTCAACTGAACACTGGAGTTAATGTTATTTACCTCTCAGAGATGTTACAATAATTGAATGAAACGTTATGGCTAAAACAAATAAATGCCTTACACATAGTGAGCTTTCAATAAATGTTCATTTCTTTCCCTCCACTCCTCCTTAACAAGCAAATGTCTGGACCACTAAAAGAACCGTCTAAGTAAAATTCCAGCCTTCATCTCTCTTCCTTTAAACTATCCTAAGTTCTTAAAGGAACAGTTGGATTGTATCAATTCCTTGAGAAAAGTTTTCAATGATTCTGGCAGACCGGTAGACTGACCTTGAGGGCCTCTCTCAAGGACCTTGACTGACCTCCCCACCCCCTCACCCAGCTTTACTTCTCACTCCATTACAGATGATCTACCTTATAGTCAAACCTGCCTATTCAGCATTTACCAAACCTGCCAATGACAGCCCACTTCCATACTCCCTCTTCATTTGAATCTCTTCTTTCTCTGCTGAAATCCTACCCACAGTTCCAAACAGCCCATATGCCCTCTACTCCATGAAGCCTTACCTGGATGCTATCTCCAAACATAGTACTTCCTTCTTCTGTAGTCCTCCATAGCACCACTTTTATGCTATTTCTTACTCATTCCTCACATTTCAACTGTGTGTGTGTTCATATCTTGTCTCCTAGATTGTAGTTTGGAAGGCAATGATTGTATCAAATCTGTCATTATGGTCCCGTATTACTATTACCACTGCACCGGATATGCTCCATATATCAAATGGATGGATGAATGTATGAATGAATGTCCATGTTTCTATTTTGTATTATTCAAAAGTATTACGCTGTTTGTCATAATTTTATGAGGCTGTTGAATGAGCTTCGGTTTTGCAAACTGAATTATGTCAAGATGCATTGTGTTATGCTTCACTGGTATTATCTACCATAAACACACAGTCTAATGTCATTACATTACATAGACTTTTGGTGAGATCATTGAATGTACTGCCAAGCCCACTGCCCCCTAGACAGAGGCTAGTTCTTAAATACAAAGATAAGTTAATCTCTCTGGTTTTAGTCCTAAAAACAGAATTAAGTTTGGTTCACTTTTTTCTTGAGGACCATTTAGTTCATAAAAAAAAAACAACCTTTTAGAGGTCACTTATGTACAGAACCCTCAGATTTGTCTGTATATATACCTTTCCATGATTGATAATGGCATTTATAAACAGGCTTCCCATATGAGTTTATGGAATTTATTTGACAATTGTAATGAAAGATGTGGAAAACATGTTTAGAATATTAAATTAACCATAGGTTCTGAATAAGGACCCTGAAATTAATATTCACAGAAAGCAAAAGGAGCTTATTTTAGGTCAGTTTATAATTTTATCATGTTAAATTTTAAGTATTAGCAGTATACTTAGGTATCAATAAAATTACTACTTGTAGGGTAGAATAATGTCGTCAACCTAGAAGGAATGTTGTATCATTTTAAATGAATTTACACATTAGAATTACTGGCACTGTGTCTGGCACATTCTGAGTTTTCATTTCCTCATCCTGTTGTGTACGCTGCCTACTCAGGACTCAATTTTAGAAATAGGCATGTACCCAGATTGTGAAATTTTAATCCATTTTTGGGGTAAAGTTAATAATGGATATTTTAATTCTTGCACAGATCTGTCATGTTACTTACTCTGATTCTCTCAATACTGTATTATTCTTGTTTCCTTTTTATTTTCATTTATGTGTTGTACTGAATTTTTAGATATCATTTGGTATATGGGAATAGGCCAAACTAAATATCATTTTTCCTCAAGGATATTAAGAGTATAAAGCTTGAGCATTCAAGACAAACACGAAGGGACTGGAGTCACTGAAGCAATTTAAAAAGATAAGAGGTAAAAGTAAAGAGGTAAATTGGAAGATGAGTTTGGCATTGATAACATGTAATGTGGATTAAGGGGAAAGATGTAAAAGCCAAAGTCAGGAATTCCTCCAAATGTAAGAAACATCTAGGGTGTACATAAAATTCTCAGTGTTAATGTTACAGGAGAAGGAAAGAAAACATTTAAGTAACTTGAGGAAAATTAACACAGGTTCACAAAAGTTTACACCAAAAGAATTAAATAGATACTTAGATTCAGATCTATACCTTCAGAAAATGTGAATATAACTAACAAATGAGATAAAAATCTCTGTCATTTTTATTTCCACTTCATAGCATTTCTCTCTGACAAAGAATTATTTGATATCTTCTCAGTATAGTGTAGGATAGTACAATGTATAGACAGTGAGGATATAAAGAGATTGATCTGTCCCTACTCTTACGAGGTTTATAATTTACTTGAAAATAGAGGGCATAGTTGCATATGCAAACTCATAAGATAGAATAACTAAATATAAAGATAGACCCACACATTTTTACAGAAGAATCATGTAATTGGGAGAATTCTGACATCTGTAAAGTAAATTGAATTGGGAACAGAAAGAATAATTTATTACAGAAGTTGTATGATTTCATGGCCCTTTCTCAGTTAAAAAGGCATTTTCAAGCTTCAGAATTTAGTGCAGAATTCTTACATGAAAAAAACATGACTAGAGTCCATAAACGATATCTTCACAAGGATAACAGGAAGAAAAAAGACAAAAGCAAGCTGTGTCATTTGTTTATTTCTGGTGGAGAAGGAGAACAGTAAGCCAAAAAAATCAGTGCAGTCATGTCCAGTTCGCTTTTGTTTATTCAGTTCAAAAGTTAGGGAAATTAGTTTTTAAAGTAACATCAATATGATTATAAAAATCAAAGTGAAACCACATTGGAAGGATAATGAAGAAAAAATTGCATACTTGGAAACCAAGGAGAATCTAAAAGGTTGAGATCTAGGTTATTTTTGCTCCAATATGTTATGATCATCTCTGTGTTTTATACCCAGAACTGTGCTAGATGCTTTGCATAATAACTTGAGTAAATCTCATTTTATTCTGTGAAGTGCACATTATCTCCACTTTATCAGTGAGGAAACTAAGGCCAAGAGAAATTAAGTCATCTTGAATTATAAAACTTAAAAATGGGAGAGCCAGAATTTTATCCCAGGTCTTTCTGACTCTAAAAACGATGTTTTTTACCCTATTTGTAAAACTTTGGAATAATAATAATCATAATGATACATTTGGGTGATAGAGAGCTACTCTGTTGAGATGTGGAAAGAAGGGAAATAAAATTATTCTTTTACTTCAGACTATTAAAGCATGAAATCATGAATCTGACCCAAAATATGCAAAATAACTTTAAATAAATAAAAGGACTCCCAGACACACAAGATGGATTGGATATTAAGATATCTAAAGAAAGAGGGATCCCTGGGTGGTTCAGCGGTTTAGTGCCGCCTTCAGCCCAGGGCGTGATCCTGGAGACCCGGGATCGAGTCCCACGTTGGGCTCTTGGCATAGAGCCTGCTTCTCCCTCTGCCTACCTCTCTGCCTCTCTCTGTCTCTCATGAATAAATAAATAAATAAAATCTTTAAAAACAAAACAAAACAAAAAGATATCTAAAGAAAGAATATTTCCTTCAGAAGGAAAACTGGTCAGCTCTAGAAGCCTGGGAAGGTCTTGGAAGCATTTGTTGGCAGAAGCTCTCCTGGCAGCATCCAAAGAAATGGTGCCCAAGTGTCTGGTTCACCTGGTAGCTAAATCTCCTTTATGGAGATGAATATAGCAGCTGTCAAATCTCTGTGTCTAACATTCAAATCATCTACCACCCAAACAACTTTCTAAAACTTTGGCCCCCAATACAATCTGTCTACAGAGAGAGTATCATACGTTACTCAGGCCAGCATCAGTATCCAGGCTGCTTGGCAGTTATATATCGCATGGTAAATTAATAACTTGGCATCTGGTTTATGTATCAGTCTCTAGTGAACTTTGTTGCATGACTCAGCATTTGTAAGTCTAGTCAGTGCTAGGACACCATGGAAATTTTCTGAGACTGCAAGCCAATGGCCAGATCTTGAATCATGATAAATCCATCATTGCTAAGTACCCTCTTGTGGCTACCTGCCTTCCTAGCATGCTGGTCCTTCCCAAATGACATCTCTGTTGTGCCTTATGTCACAGACCTTTCCAAACAAAATTCTACTCTCGCTACAATTAAGAGTTGTGAGAAGTAGGTGTGATGTTTGTAAAGCACCTAGCCTTACATAGTTCAGGGCTTAGTAAATCATTACAACACACGGTAAAGGGTAACTGCTACCAGTTTTGTCATTATCATCATCATCATCATTGTATCAATTGATCAAAGAAGCTGGACCCAACTGCATTAGACCAAGAAAGCCCTTTTTCTGAGAAAGACTTTTTTGTATGTATAGCCTGTTAATGTCATAACATTTGTTAGGGATGCTGGCTGTGCCTGTGATTAATAGCACACTTTCACTGGCTAAGACTGGTTGCAATAAGAGGCACTACCTTCCCAAAGCTCCATGATCAGGGCCTCCAAGGAGGTATGTCAGGTACAGTTCTCCAGGCTGCAGGTAGCAGAAATCCCACTGAAGCTGGCTTAAAGAAAAATGGAGGGATCTAGTGTCAAGATACAGTGAGGAGCCCTAGAGGCCAAGGACGACAAGACCAGGAATGGAAGATAGGAACCCAAGGGACTGTTTACACAACATCACTTTTCTTTGTTTCTTTCCCCATGTTTGCTTCATTCTTCCTTTTCAACAAACTAGCTTTTCTCCTGCTTCTCAGGCCACCTGATAGTCTCCCCGCAATTCCCAGAATCACATTTGCAAGTCCAACTTCCAGTTCAGTTCCCCGTTCCTGACCCACCTAATGGCACGTCAAGTGCTCTTACTTCATTCATCCATGGCCATGAGATAGGGTCACATTCACCAACATGGCTATGAATTAGGGGTCATTGTGAGCTTGGCAGATACACACCCCCAAAAGGGACCGTTTCTTGTTGGATCTCTCTTCTGGTTCTCATTTTTCACCAAACTCATGGTCAGTACTGGCCTCACACTGTCAGCTGCTTCTTTCCAGTCTGGCTGACTCTGAAGGTCTACACAGCATTTTCCCTGCTCTTCTAAGAGGGAAACCTTTTATATATGGTCTGTGGTTTTATAGAAGAGTCACTGCTGGCCGAGGGTCTCTAGAAAGACTACCTCGCTAAAAAAAAAAACTTTACTCCTTTTTGCTATGGCTTTTCCAGCTTTTTCCCTTTGCAAATATCTGACAAAACTGTTTCTTTCTGTTCGTCAAAGGCTGTCTGCATCTGGAGAAAAGCCTCACATCACTTCTTAAATCTTCTCATTGTCCTCTCCTAGCTTCCTCCCAAAATATAGATTCGGCAAGCTCCTATGTCTTACTGACACATAGGAGATAGTCTCTTATCCCCTAAATGCTTAAAATCCATACCTTTCTTAGTCCTTCCTTTAAATGCAGTGACTATGTAGCACATTAACAGCTTCACAATTTCTTTTCTGTCCCAATTCTAATGATGTGTGAGAGCTTTACGTATAAAACCAATTTCTATGTTTGAATTTGAGTTTATATTGTGACACTTTATGTCCGTAGCTTAGTGATGATTTAATTGTGTTTAGTTTTCTGATAATATTTTATCTTACATACTTATCCACAGGTGGAACTAAAGTTTCATTAAACCTTATAGTTGTGTGGGTATTATTCTTTTTCATAATTCTATGGAAAATGTTTCAAGTCAGACAGTGATACTCAATATTATCCAATAAATTAAAAACTAGAATTTTGCTGCTTTAAACTTGCTTTTACAAGCTTCCTGTAATTCTAAATTACATATACCTGATAGGCAAAGGTTATGATATTAGCACCTGGTGACACTACATAAAAAGAATCCTTTCGAGAGTTACTTGCAATCTAATATGATGTGCCTTGCCTCTTCCATGCACAGCATAAAAAGAATAAAAGGAAGTACTCTTGGGTGTTTCTTTTCAGCTGTGTTGGGTGGTTCACTTATAACTGAAAATATGTTCCCAGAATCCTGAGCCTTTTTATTTTATAAGCACCTCCTGCCCACTGGCAGCTGTACTAATGTGTCCCAGAAGGCTTTGCTCCTATCCATCATCTTTAGGAGTGGTGCTCAAAGCCCAGATATGAGATTCATTGTTGTTGAAATGCAGAAAGGAAAAAAAAAGTCTTGGGGGCTTTCAGGAAATAAGAGGCAGAGCCAGACTCTTAGGAAATAAAGGAAAAGAAAAAGTCTTGTGTACCCAATGGACACAGTACTAAATGGTTCTGAATGATGGGTCACAGTGCTAAGTGGTTTACATCCAGAAGCGTTGCCTCCTTTTTTAGACAATGAGGGAGGAACCTAAAATAGAGTATTCCCTAAATACACTTTTAATCATTCTGTCTTTGTGGTATTGTAAAAGTACAGGGGGAAAAAGGGATCTAGGAATATATTGTAAAGAGCTCTGCTTGAAAAATTTGAGGTTAACTTAGTAAATACAGATAAAAGGACCTGGCTTAGGGCCATGAGGTACAAAGGTCGACAGGGCTCTAGTTCTGCACCCAAGGCATCTCTAGGCTTTCAGGAAGAGTGATAAGTACACAAAATAAGGCAAAGTAGAACCATGAAGTGCCACAGAGAATGTGCCTTTTTAAACATCAGGAAAAGGCTTCATAAAGGAGATGGCAATTGAAGGACTTCCTGAAGGCTGAGTAGGATATCAACGTAAAATGAAGGGAGAGGGACACCTGGGTGGCTCAGCGGTTTACTGCCTGCCTTTCTTTGGCCCAGGACCTAATCCTGGGGACCCAAGATCGAGACCCATCAGACTCCCTGCATGGAGCCTGCTTCTCCCTCTGCCTGTGTCTCTGCCTCTCTGTGTGTGTGTGTGTGTGTGTGTGTGTGTGTGTGTGTGTCTGTCTGTCTCTCATGAATAAATAAGTAAAATCTATTTTTAAAAAAATGAAGGGAGAGGGGATATGAAGGGGAAAAAAATCAGTCTGAGCACAACTTCAGAATTGAATAAGAGAAGATATAACTTATATCTGGGAGGTGGCAAATAATCTGGTTTGGCCAGCATGGGTTATACAAATAAGGGATTAGTGGAAGGGTGGTGGGCTGCAGACTTAGTTTTTTAGTTCACGTCCTTTCCATTGAGGGAAAGAGGAAGGCAACGAATTTTTTGTGAACCTAGTATGTGCCAGGCACCAAACTTGTCCTTTTATAGGTCCTATCCCTATGACCTACATGATGATGCTGCCTAAGTAGGTACTATTATCTCTACTTTACAGCTAACATGACTCAGGTTCTGAGAAGTCATATAATTTTCCGAAAGCAAGTAAGGAACTAAAACCAGGACTCGAGGCTGGGTTTATATGATTTTTTTTTTTTTCTGTGTTGTGCTACCCTGACTCCTCTTAAATGGAATTGTATTTGATCCCATAGGCATTGGGGAGCCATTGGCAGTGCAGGCCTTTATGTAAATTGATTTAAAAGTCTGGTAAAGAGTAGAATGTAGCATGAAGAGACCAAATGTGAGAAGACCTGTCAGGGGTTTCAGAGAGGAGACAACAGAGGCTATAAGCTGGAACAGGGTTGAGGGGCGGAGGTGTGAGGGAAAAGAAGCAAATGGAGGAGACACTGTAGAGAAAGAATCCGTGCTCTTGACAACTAATAGGGTAGTTTAATGAGAGGGAGTAAGAGAAGTCATAGATGACTGCTAGATTTCAGATCAATAGGCAGTGTGATGTGGGACTACTTAGAAAATTTTAGAAATGAAGACCCTGTTCTCCCCTTATACAGGCAAGAAAGCTGAGAATCTGAAAAATTAAATGAGTTGCCATGGACCTCTTCTCCCTGAAAAGTATGTGAATGAACTAGATTTAACGTAAAATTTTGGGATACTTTATAGATTATAGATTCCCATAGAGTTTTTTGAGTCCTTGAGGAGGAATCCCAACCACACAGGACAAACTGTCAGAGCTACTGAGATCTGCATCAGTTAGGATTAGGTTCAGCTTTGAGAGACAGGAAATACCAAATGACAGTAACTGAAAGAAAACTGATGTTTCTTTTCCTGTCACATGTGAAAACAGTCTGAAGGTAGAAGGACAAGGACTGTCTGAATCTCTACAGTAAAGTCATGAGGATCCAGCCATCTTCTTGCCTCCTGCTGTCCCCATTGTCCCCATATACTTGCTTTTCCTTCATGGTCCAGCATGGCTGCACAAGCTTTAAGCATCTTGTCCCCATTCCAGCCACAAGAAGAGGAAGGGACCAAGAAAGAGCGTGCCTTCTGCCTTTAAGGATATTTTTTGGAACCCACACTCTCCACACTGTACTACCAACATCCCAAAGTCCAGAACTATGTCACCTGGCCACTCCTAGCACCAGAAATTGGGACTCTTTTGCTGAGGAAGAAGGGAAGGAGAGCTAGTGAGACTCACCAAGCAGTCCCTGCTGGCATCACCAGCAGGGTGACTCCTGTGGGTCCCCTCTGCTGTACTGGCTGGCTCTGGGGCCCACTTCTGTTCCTGGCCTGCTGGGGAAAGTCATTGTTCTGTCTATGAGGCAGTGAGAGTTCTAATTCACTAGTGAACTCTTTGCTGAAGCAGAATTTGTAGAGAAAACTGAAAAAGCAAATGAGATTTTGGATGGATGGATGGATGGATGGATGGATGGATGGATGGATGGATAGATGGTTTGAAATGCTAGGATTCCTTGTCCTTCAAAAAATGACAGGGAAGGAATCTGTCAGTGAGACAGGCTTGTAAAATAAATGAAAAACATTTGCAAACTAGAAGAATAGTGAAGCCATTTTTGTCCTATTACTTTATTTGGTAGTAGAAATTTTATTTGTTTCTCTTTTCCCATTAAATACTGCTGCATTAAAAGTGAAGGGAAACATTTCATTCTGACAACAAAAACTTGTGCCTAGCAGTCAACGTGTTTGATGTTTACTGCTCAGCATAAAAAATGTTTGGGATATAAAAAAAAAAAAGAAAGAAAGAAAGAAAGGATAGTAAGTATGAATGGATGGGATGGTCTGTGATCAACTTTTTATGAATTATTCTCCCTCAATAGAAGTATTTTTTGCCCTGTGGAAGTCACGGTAAAACTCATTATTCACAAATGTCAATTATTTCTTGAAAGCTACATTGTTGGAGAGAAACGTGAAACACAGAAGGAGGAAAGTACAGAGAGGTAACATAGCTCATTTGTTAAGAACAAAGATTCTGAAACTAAAGTATCTGGGTCCAGATCCAAATACTTTGGGCAAGATACTTAACTTTCCTGTGCCTCAGCTTCCTTCTGTATAAGTTAGGCATGATAATAGTTCATACTCTTTGAGTTGCTAGGATGAATAAATGTTGCTAGGTGTAAAAAGCACTTAGAACAGTATCTCACACATAGCGCTTTATAAACGTTAGCAGTTATTACTTTCCTCTAAGGACTTACCAACTCCAGGTGCCAATTTGCCTCTTGTTCTGCCCTAGATTTTGAATGTTGGAGAAAAATTGAATTTTTATTACAAACTATAAATTCTTTATCCCTATACCCATCCTTTTCATAAAGGCATTGGCCTGGAAAACTCATTTTTTGTCATACATTTTCAACCATGCATGCCTTCCATTTTTTTACTCAATTCCCAGTTAGGAAAAAAGGAATTAAACTTGAGAACCTTACATGTTTTATAGTAATGTCTTTAAATACCACATCAAAATTAAGAATCTTGGTTCTCTTATGCTGTGAGCACTTTTTCTTAGCAGCTTTACTAAGATACAATTCACATACCAGACAGATCATCCACTTACAAGGTATCATTCACTGGGTCTTAGTCTCTTCACAGACTTGTGTAATCATCATCATAATCAATTTCAAAACATTTTCACCATCTCAAAAAGAAACCTAATGCCCTTTAGCTATCACCCTCCAGTGACCCAATGTCCAGCCCTAAACAACCACTAATTTACTTTCTGTATCTACATATTTATCTATTCGGGACATTTCATATGAATGGAATCATATAATTTGTGGTCTTTTGTAATTGGGGTCTGTCATTTAGCATAATGTTTTTGCAGCTCACCCATGTTGCATCATGATCAGTATTGCATTCATTTTTGATGTCAAATAATATTCCATTGTATGGATATACCACATCTTACTATGCTTCAGTTGAGGACATTTGAATGTTAACATTTTGTGAATCCCTATCTGTTTTATCTAGCCTCTGTTTTGTCCTACAAACTTGGACCAAAGGTGATGATGATGACTAATAATATTTACAAGGTGTTCTTAGAAGCATTCTTTCAAAGAGCTTACAGTCCAAAATTAATGAAACAAATACATCAGCAGCTATCACTGAGCATTGTATAGTAAGTGTTAATGAAAGTGCAGAGAAAGAGGTTAACATAGTTGATGAGCTTGAAAAGTAGGCTTCAAGCCAGAGAGTGGAGCATTTTAAGTGCTATGCTGAGACATTTGGGCTTTATTCCATAAGCCATTTATTCTGTGAGAGTAATCATTAAGGGTATGGAGCTGAGTGACAACCATGGCTGATTATGGCAGGAAAGATGAATTAGAGATTAGAGGTCGGGCTGCCTAGAGGCCTATTCAGAGTATAATCACTCAGCAATAATGAAATGATGGTTGGAATGGGAAAGAGGAAATGCATGTAAGAGAGAGACATCTGGAGGTAGAATAAATAGATTTCAATGTCTCTTTGCAACAATTATAGGAGGGGAAAATTAAATGACTCTAGTCTGAGTGACTGGGTATATGGAATACTATTAGTTGGGACTGCAAATGTCAGAGAAGAAATGAGCTAGTCTAAGATTGTGGAAGAGATCCTAAGCTCTATATTCAACACTTAAAATGTGTTTATAAATTAAGGTTTTAGAGGACTAATTAGGTATGTAATGCTTACCACAAGTTTGGGAGTGTAGGAAGCCAATTCAGGAACGGGTTGGGTTATTTAAGAAATGAGTTGTCAAGTCATCTCCATAAAAGTAAAAATTGAAGCCATGAAAGTGAAATAGGGAAAAGTCACACTGAGACTCTGGGTGAAGAGCTTACAGATAAGAGAACTGAAAATAGAACCATGAGAAAGCTCACTGTGTCCAGTAAATAAATAGTAGGTTAGGAATTGTGGTGGCTTGAATAGTGTTTCCCTCCCACCCCCATTTCTACCGAGAACTTCAGAATGTGACTTTATTTGGAAATAGGGTTTTTGCAACTGTAATTAAGTTACAGCAAGTCATACTAGATTAGGGTGGGCCATAATCCAGTGATTGGTATCCTTATAAGTAGAGGGAAGTTTGGAAAGAGACAAATACAGGGGGAAAGGCCATGTGAAGACACAGGCAGAGGTTGAGGTGATATAACCACATGCCAATGAATACCAAGGATTTACAGGGGCCACCAGAAACTGAGAAAAGGCATAAAGGGTTCTTCCCTAGAGCCTTCAGTGGACCAGGGCCCTGCTGACACCTTGATTTTGGACTTCTAGCCTCTAGAACTGTGAGAATAAATTCCAGTTTGCTTGTTTGTTTAAAGTTTATTTTTGTTTTAGAGAAAGCACACAAACAAGGGGAGGGGCAGAGGGAGAGAAGCATGTGGAGATACAACATCACCACCACCACCCACCCAACATGACCTGAGCCAAACTCAGGAGTTGGTAGCTTAATGGACTGAACCACCCAGATGCCCCAAATCTCTGTTGTTTTAGACCAGAAAGTTTGTGGTAATTTGATGTGGAAGCTTTAGGAAACTCATACAGGAATCAACAAAGAAGTGGTCAGAGAGAAAGGCCTTGGAAACTGTTAGGTTTTTCCCAAATGAACGGCAGAGAAATTAAAAAGCCAGGCAGTAAATTCAAGCATGTTTAATGGGAAGCGCTCCGGGGCGGGGTTCCGTGACTCGGAGGGAGGGAAGTAGCCCCCAGGGCAAACCGGAGCAGGAGTGGTCTATAAAGAGTTTTCAGGGCGGCCCCGGTGGCGCAGCAGTTTAGGGCCGCCTGCAGCCTGGGGTGTGATCCTGGGACCCGGGATCGAGTCCCACGTCGGGCTCCCGGCATGGAGCCTGCTTCTCCCTCTGCCTATGTCTCTGCCTCTCTCTCTCTATCTCTCTCTCTCTCTCTCTCTGAATAAATAAAATCTTTTTAAAAAAGTTTTCAGCGGGAAGGTGGGGGCGGGGCGGCATTCCGACTAGGGCAAGGATTACAGGTCTTTGTAAACTAAGTTAGGGTAGGGCGGCAAGGCGGCCTTATTGGGAGGTTGCTGGCCTGGGGCCGGCCGTTTTGAGGTCCCCAGTCTCGCCAGCCCAACAGAAACAACACAATGTCAGCAAATCTAGGCATAGTGTAAAGTTTAAGAAGCCTGGGAGACTCAGCAGTACCATGAGTACCAACGGAGCACATGGTAGACTGGGAAAAAAGCTGTGAATTTCACAGCTTGAGGTCACTGTTGACTTAGAAGTTTTAGTCAAGGCTCCGTGGCAGAGCCATTTCCCTACAATAGCCCATTTCCTTGGGTTCTTTGCTGGAGTCACATTGGGTTTAACTATTTGACACTCTGACTACACAGTAAGCTCCCTGAGAACAGGGCCCTATTCCTCATTCATCATTGTTTCCCAGTCACCTAGAGAATGGGCGGTAGTAGATGCTCAGTATTTGTGGAGAAGGAATTGAAGGATAGAGAGAAGGAATTAGAAAAGAAGTTATTAATTTAGTTTATGCCTGAGTCTATGGAGGAAGTTTTTGGTAGATCTTCTAATTAGAGAGTTGAGTGATAAGATTCATTCTTTAGAGAATAGAAGATATTAGAGACAAGAGGTCAATTCTTTAAGAAAGGTCATGAGATAACAAATGACAAGGCCTAAATTTTGGTCTGTATCATCATATGCTGTCATATACCAGCCAACAAACTTTGATAAGCATTAGCATGCCAAGAACAACAAGAACAACAAAAAAATAAAGTTGGAAAAAGACCCTATGGTTTCAGGATGAGAAGAGGTAATGTTTTTTACTCCTCCCATTGTGTTCCTATTTAGTGTCATCCATAGTGCTAAAAGCATCATATCATAATCTCGCTTAACTCTCACAATGTTATAAAAAACTGTTATCACTCCCATTTTACAGATGAGAAAGTTCTCCAAGGGCATACCACTACTGAATAGCAAAGGTAGGGTCCTTCCTCAGGCTTTTTTTTTTTTTTTTTATTCAGAGAGAGAGAGAGAGAGAGAGGCAGAGACACAGGAAGAGGGAGAAGCAGGCTCCCTGAAGGGAGCCGATGTGGGACTCGATCCCAGGACCCCAGGATCACACCCCGGACTGCAGGCGGCGCTAAACCACTGCGCCACCGGGGCTGCCCCCCCCCCCTTTTTTTTAATTTACCTCAGGCTTTTTGATTCTAGAATCTACATTCTTAACTACAGGGATGAAGATATACTTGTAGATTGATGTAAGAAATATTTCTTACATTGTATTGATTTGGAGGTACTTCAAGGGGTCCTCTTGAAGATGTCCTTCGTAAAATACACTTACACATATGATCAGTGTTTCTTAAGTGTTGCCTATCTGTGGAATGGTCTAAAGCAGCAGCTTCTTCCAAACACAGACTTTTTGAAAAACACCTCTTGTTTTCCATTCAGATTCTATATTCAACTCTGTGATGCATTTTTATTAGTTTTACTATTATAAAAGAGTATTCTCTCTATGTCATTACCTACACTATTCATTAATGGGAGAGACCCTCTTGTGTTTTATAAAGCTGACCTAAGCCAGAGGGTGTCAGACAGTTTCACTATCTTGGTGTCAGTCACAACATTTTGAAAGCCTAGACTTATGTAAATAAGTAACTGCAGATGGCAACCATCGTTTCACTGCTTTATCAGCCACATAGTGGTGAATCACTGAATGAGATGCTCAGAATGCTGCCAAAAGCAGCCAAATAATATGTTGGTTTTAGATTACTATTAGAAGGAATTTGGTAAGTGTGTTTTCTTGTTAAAAGTTCTCTTGTATTTTGGACTGGAATGGTTTGCCCACCTGCAGTATAGAAGACAGCCTCTTTGAACTATCTCAAGGAAATAATACTCATCAAAGGGCATTTTCAATGAAGAGAGATAACTGATGTGATTCTTTGCTTTTGTGGGTATCACATATATAAGCTGAACCAGGATTCTCAAAGGACTCGTTTTCACCACAACCAGCTTCTTTAACACAACTTTCAAACTTCATAGTGATAGATAGATAGATCACAGTGATCTTGTGATGTACATAATGTGCATTCAATTTTATGTTTGCCAATTGAAAAATATTTAGCCTTAGAAAAATATTTGCTACATAAGCCAACTTTGAACCATTCTTTGAAAATAGACAATAATTCCATTAATGTTACCCTTTATCATGACATCTTTTTTTTCTCTGTGAAGAGAGATCGATTCCAAACACTGACCAGTAGCTTTTTCTCTTTAGCTAATTCACAGGATATCTGTGTGAAATAGCAAGCTTTCAGAATTGCTCCCTATTTCATTAAAAGTTTATCTTAAAAAAATGAGTACTCAAATTAGTGATTTTTTTTAAAACACTATATTAAGAACATTAAGAAAATTCAAAGCTAAACTTTGATGTAAGGTACCGCTAGTGATTGTTGTAGTGTGTTTAGCATATTCAGAATAAAAAATGGTCTTGAAGAATCAACTCTCCAATAGCTTATCCTGTTATAAATTAGACTCCTTCTAGATACACAACCCTACATTTATTCCCAAGCAATACATTGATCTCTTTAAAATTAATACACAGTTTTGAAACTCTTAAGTAGTTGTTTTATCATGACCATAAAATAGACATGCATAAATACAATCATATTAATATAGTCAACACAGACTAATAAAATAACTAAATCCCAAATCCCAGTGCTCTCATCTGGTGGTAGTAAAGAAGCTCAGTCTGTCAAGCAATTATTCAAATACTATTGTGAGTATATTAAAATGTATCAGCTGATAGTATCTCTGATGGCACTTTTTGAATTGAGGTATAACTAACACATTATATTAGTTTCAGGCATATAACACAATGATTGGATAGTTGTGTATATTGCTAAATGACCATTAAATCTAGTTAGCATATGTACATAATTCAAAAATTTTTTCAATGTATGTGATGAAAACTTTTAAGATCTACTGTCTTGGCAACTTTTGAATATGCAACACAGTATTAACTCTAGTCACCATGCTGCACATTACATCCCCATGACATGCTGATTTTATAACTGGAAATTGGTACCTTTTAACCCCTTTCACCCCACCCTTGCCTCTGACAACCACCAGTCTATTCTGTGAACTTGGTTTTATGGTTTTTTTGTTTTTACATTCTATATATAAATAAAGTCATACAGCATTTGTCTTTCTCTGTCTGACTTATTTGACTTAGCATAATGCCCTCAAAGTACATCTTTGTTGTTGCAAGTGGCTCAAGATTTCATTCTCTTCTATGGCTGAGTATTTTTCCATCGTGTATGTATATCACATTTTCTTTGTTCATCCATCGATGGACACTTAGGTTGTTTCCGTATCTCGGCCATTGTAAATAATGCTGCAGTGAATATAGGGGTGCATATATCTTTTCAAGTTAGTGTTTTCATTTTCTTCATATATACCCAGTATTGGAAATACTAGATCATATGGTAATTCTATTTTTAATTCTTTGAGGAACCTCCATGCTGTTTTCCATAGTGGCTGCATATATTTATATTCTCACCAATAGTGCACAAGGGTTCCCTTTCTTCCACATCCTCAACACTTGTAATTTCTTGTGTTTCTGATAATAGACATTCTAACAGGTATGAGGTTTTGATTTGCATTTCCCTGATGATGAGTGATGTCAAGTATCTTTTCATCTCCCTTTTGCCCGTCTGTATGTCTTCTTTGGGAAAATGTCTATTCAGATCTTCTGCCCATTTTTTAATTGCATTGCTTGGCATTTTTTTTTGGTGACTTTATATGAATTCTTTATAGATTTTAGATTTTAACCCCTTACTGGATATTTGATTTGCAAGTATTTTCTCCCATGATTGTAGTTTTTTTTTTTTTAGCTCTCATTTTTTCTCCTTCTTCCTTTACTTCTTGTTTTTTGATTCAATACAAATATGACCTTTTCTAAGATATTTGCATGGTTTCATCAGTTATTTCTGTTATATGAACTCCATCTTCTAACATGACTCCTAAACTGATTATGAAGAAAGCTTCAAGAAATTTTCTAAAAGTTTTTTAATTGATATGCTTGTTATATTATTCCTAAAAAAGAAATCTATCATTCGATCAGTTTTAGTTGAGAAAAAAATCTAATGATGCCCTTTGAAAAAAATTCTGAGTTTCTGTTATGAAAAATTTCAAATATACAAAGTGGAGGAAATACTGTAATAAACTGTAGGTCTTTCACACATCTTTAGGAATTGTCAATATCCTATTGTCTTTTGTTGATGTTGATAATGTTCTCTGGAGTATTTTTCTTAAAGTACCATTTATCATTCACCCATAAAGACTGCAGTAAGAATTGGTAACAGGTAAATATATTTAAATATAACTTAACTATTTTTTATCATAGCCAGCAAAACTAATAGTAATTCCTTGTTATCATATAATTGCCTACATTAAATTCTCCTCTCTTGTTTCAAAAGTATTTTTTACAGTTGGTTGGTTTAAATCAAGATCCTGGGTAGTCCGGGTGGCTCAGCAGTTTAGCGCTGCTCCAGCCCAGGGCCGATCCTAGAGACCCAGGATTGAGTCCCACGTCGGGTTCCCTGCATGGAGCCTGCTTCTCCCTCTGCCTGTGTCTCTGCCTCTCTCTCTGTGTCTCTCATTAATAAATAAATTTTTAAAAAATCCCACTGAGGTCCACACATCACCTTCAATTGATATGGTTCTTACATATATATCATCAGTTCCTTCTCTTCGTTTTTTGTCCCCTATGTCATTTATTTGTTGAAGAAATTGGATTATTTGACCTATAGAATTTTCTAAATTTTGGATTTTGACTCACAATTTATACTACTATTTAATATTTTCTTGTTCTCTGTGTATTTTCTGTAATCTAAATAGTTGTTATGGTGGCTTGATTATATGTCAGTTGTATTTTTTTCAAAGATTTATTTATTTATTTATTTATTTGTTTGTTTATTTATTTATTTATATAAGAGAGAGCATGAGCAAGGGGAGCAGCAGAGGGGCAAGGGGGAGAGAGAATCTCAAGCAGACTCTGCACTGAGTGTGGAGCCTAACAAAGGGCTTGATCTCATGACCTTGAGATCACAACCTGAGCCAAAGTCAAGAGTCAGATGTTACCCAACTGAGCCATCCAGGCGCCTTGAGTTGTATTTTTTTTTTTTTTTTTTAAAGAATACCTCCCAGTTGACACCATATTCCTTCTGTTGCATCACAAGCAAGGGTGCATGGTGTCTGCTTATTTCATTTCTTCTGGTGATGTTAAAATTGATCAGATGGTATCCATCTTATCCATCATTATCAAGTCCTCTGTCAACATTTCATACATTGATTGTTCCATAGTTTGTCAGCATAGTTTCTCCAGCTCATAGAAATTAAATCACTGATTGATTACTCACTAAGAGGGAAGAGGCAGCTTGCATTTATTGGACAATTTCTGTGTGCCAGAAATTTTGCTGGGCAGTTTACCTATATTCTTTTATTAACTCTTCCCAAAATCTTAGGTATTCCATATTTTCATTATAGTTTAATAGGTAAAGAAACTACAAATAGAATTTACTCAAGCTAGTAAGTGAACCAGTTATGCTACTTTTAGCTGTTTTTATTAAAAATAAACCTAGAAGATAGTAATTCTCATTTATATGTTAAAGTAGATCAAATAGATTAAAATTAAAGCTGAAGACCAAACTTAATGAGAATGACAATATCTACAGCATTTGCATTACTATCAATAAAGTGATGTTAATGTCATATAAGCTAAGTACTTCCCGTGCCCCAGTTCAGTACCATTGGAGCCCAGCAAATAATTTATCTCAGTCTTAAATATCCCTTTAGTGGACTAAGTATATAAGCTATATGGTAGCTCATTTTATGGAAAGCAATGATGTCTGCAAAATAACATTTTTGTAAAATGAAAACTATATCGTAAAGCATTTTCTAATAGTGAGGCACTCCAGTGTTGATGAGAGAAATCTTGAAATTTTTTCTACATGTCTTTAAATGTCATTTGTCTTCGTGGTTTTGGGCTGTCCAGAGCAGCAAGTTGATGTCTATATGACCTCCCAAAGTCCTTTGCAATCCTGCAATTCTCACACTGATGGATTCAAACAGGAAAGGATTATTAGGCCAAAACTCAGAGTATCTTCAGAGCCAGAATGTAGGAAAAGTTACAAAATACAGATGTCTGTCGGGGATGAGGTCCAAAGGGAGAAGCAGGCCAGAAGTTAGAAATAGATATGTTTTCGTACCCAAAGGAAAAAAAAAGTGCTTTGAATTTGGCTTTTAGCCAAAGGATTTTTTTAAATACTTAGATCAAACTATTAAGCTATAATATTCAGTTAAGATATAATAAAGCCCTGGGGTTGAGGATATATAGTTGAAAAAAAATCATAATTCATTATATTCAAGGAAACTCAGACCAACCCTCAGTTCCTCAGACCTGTGCCAGATTGTACCTTTTAGAGAACCTGTAATCCTATATTTTTCTTTCAGGGGCAGAATCATCTTGATGCTCTTTGGAATGGTCAGATTTTGCATATCAAGAATTCTAAATGAAAACCAAAGCCTTTAAATATTGTATAATCATGTAAGAAATGGCAAAAAAAAAAAAAAACTTTATACTTTTTTTAACCCTAAAAATAAGCTGTTGTCTTTTTTTTTTTTCTTTTTTTTAGATTTTATTTATTTATTCATGAGAGACACAGAGAGAGTCAGAGACACAGGCAGAGGGAGAAGCAGGCTCCAAGCAGGGAGCCTGATGTGGGACTCGATCCTGGGTCCCCAGGATCACATCCTGGGCTGAAGGCGGGGTTAAACCGCTGAGCCACCCAGGCTGCCGGCCATTGTCTTTTTTTTTATGGAAAACTCTATAAAATTAATTCCGTCTATTTTAATGGTTTACTAAAATTTTATGAACTGCTTATATTAGGAAATATAAAAGAATTTGTTTTTTGTGGGTTTTTTTTTTTACTTTTTTAAGAGTGACATGTTCCAAGAATACTTTTTTTCCCTTGGGCAGCAGGGTTAGGGGAAGAAATCATAATGAGGAACACCCACGAAGGTGCTGATCATTATCTGTGAATATAAAAATTGACCTATGGGCACAACTATTTGTTGCATCTTTTTGGGTTTTTTTTAACTCCTGTCATACTATTTGTTAGTTTTCTGTTGCTTTTTTCTCTCTCCATGAATCTTAGAGAAAAATTTGCCACGTAAAGCCTGTGATGTACCCCTAACAGCAGATTAGGTGTCTGTGGCTTTTATTCTAGTCTATGATGTGTTATGAATTTAACCAAATTGTCTTAAAAAGCATTCCCAAAACTCATCTTTTCCACATTACATTCTTTCTACATGATGATTTGCTTAACAGGACATAGGTCACCCCCAAATAATGGTGGTCAGTACAGCCAGAAATTCTATCTGCAAATTTATGAAGAAAGAGCCAGTCATTCTAGCCCAGGAAATTTGCCTCTTTGTAAATATTCTAAGAGATGCTTTTGCAAGACTTAGAAAATTATAGGTATCTATGAGAGCCTTCTTTGTTCCCTTGGCCACCTGAAGCCTGAAAACAAACCAAATGAACAGAGCTGTGGTCTGATATGTTTGGTTGGTATGTAAATACACATATTTTCTAACACCCTGGGGCTGTTCTTAATGGTAAATCAGAGAAGTATAAGGCTAAGACTGATTGGCACTAAACTACTATAAGTCATTATTTTGGGCAAATTTGACATGACAAATATAGGAAAAGAATCATAATCAGTGTCAAAGGCATTCACGTTTTCTTGTAAGGGTATATATTATAGATATGCCTGATTCCTTTTATTTTGCATTCCACTTTGGGGTTATAGTGTTGGGATGGTCATTTGGGAATATGATTGTTTTAGGAAACTATACAGTCTACTCAAGTTTACTTAATCAGATTTGAACATATGTTTTCAAATTCTAAGTAGTTTTATGTGTTGTGAACAAAATTTAATTATATATGTAATAACAAAAAATTAATGCTTCCTGATTTTGAAATTTATAATCAAGTACATTTTATCCACTTTTTAAATAGATACTCCCCAACGGTTTGTGCCAATTACATTGTCATTTCTTATCAGCTGGATTTATGTATATCTGAAATACGACAGTTCACATTTAATTTAATGGTATGAATTTTTGTATTCATTTATAATACTTCCAGGCAGGGAATGCCTTAAGTTGCATCTTGAAAAGATAAGACATATTTTGTACATGTATGAATTTGTTATTTTCCTATGTCCATTCCTTGATTCTTCTTTGAGGAAGCCTTCCCTGATATTCTCTCCATGCAGGCTGGGAACATTGCCCCTCTTTAGAACACCCATATTACCCTGGGCCTATTTGTACTGCTGATTCTTAACTTTAGTTTGGGCTTCTTGAGGGCAGTTTGTATGATATTTATCTTTGATCTCCAATGCCTGTCATAGTACTAAGTGTGTATTGACTGTGACTGAGAAAGTCTAAAATAAAATAAGATTAGTTTAATGCATTAAGACTGTCTCCTCAAAGTAATTGCCAAGGTAATTACTGCCTGAGTATTCGTTATAGTCTGGACTTTACATGCTATTGTCATGATCTGTCTAGTAGATCTGTGAAGCCTCCTGAATGAACAGGCAGAGGACAAGTAGACCTTTGCAATATTTCCGGTAAAAGTTTTGAACAAAGAAGAGTAGCAGCTAGGATTGTGTGCTTATTCTACACAGGGTTCCATTGAGGAGAGGCAAGAAGTTACAACAGTATCCAAGCTGAAGTTCCATATATATAAATATGCATAGATAACTACAACACAAAATAGTATTACTAAATGCCATAAGAAAACTTAATGCTATGTATGTTTTGGGAGTTCAGAAGAGAAATCACCTCTAATTTGGATGATAAGAAAGGGGTATTTTTTTGTTTTGTTTTTTCTTGGGAGGGGGTGAAGAAAATAGTTTTGAAAGATGTATGACATTTCAGGAAGCATTGATGTAGACAAATTGATAGTAGCTAAAGGCCTTTGTAGTATAGAAGTAGGAGGTTAGTCTAGGAAGATAGAGAGGGGCCAGAATTTGGGCATAATTCCTTAGGAATGTTAATGGAATTTGCATACAATATCATTTTTACTACACTGAGATTTACTCTTCTAGGACACTTATTCAGAAAATCAGAGGTTACTATTTTGAAAACTACACAGGGCCACCTGGGTGGCTCAGTCAGTTAGGCATATAACTCTTGATTTCAGTTTAGGTCATGATTTCAGGGTTGTGAGATCAAACCTAGCATGAGGCTCTGTGCTCAGCATGGAATCTGCTTGTGCTTGTCTATCTGTTCCTCCTCCCATTCATGCATATGCACATGCGTGCACACTCTGCCTCGCTCTGTCTTAAATAAATAAATAAATAAATAATCTTAAAAAACAAAGAAAACTACATCTTACTTGGGAGCTAATTAGGCAGGCCTGTTATCTTTAATTTTTTATTATTTTTTCTTTTTCCTGCCTGCAAATAATTCTTATCATACCTCCAGCAGAGTCACAATCTTAGGTCACTCTTGCCTGCTTATTAGCAGCTTGCCAAAGGTAAGAATTCATAGAAACAATATTCAGTGAATAAATTAAGTATAATTGAGAGGCTAATTAATCTCATTCTTATACATACATGTATGTGATATGTGTGTGATATATATGATACATATAAAATATATATTAAATACAAATACTGTCAAAAATTGTGAATAGTCTGAGTTTTACCTCATTTCTAGTCTAACGGTTTAGCTTGCCGCATTCCCATGGGTACTGATAGAAAACAAGTGCTGGATCAGAGATGAATGACACCTTATTAACTACAACAGAGTGCATACGTGCTACCGCGTTTCCTTAGGGCAAGATGAAAAGAGCCAGATGATACTTGCACACACAGTGAGTTATAGTACAGGAAAGGAACCCTGAATGTAGAGAATCTGAATCTTTTATAATGGGCAGTAAGCATTCCTGTCCTTTTCCTTGTAAGGAGACATTATCTCTGTCTCCATAGCTATTTGCTCTACATATATCCTTGAAAAAATAGCCTGGAACAAAAACAATGCCTTTATCTCTCAGATGTGTGGAAGAAACATGATAGATTCATGGGGAATTATTTCTGAACAGATATACTCTAAAGAACCTCTGTAAGGACAACACTATTCTATCTGATTGAGGAATCAGGAAACTGCATGGCCTGAAGGCCAAATATAGCCCATCATCTGTTCTTATAAGTAAAATTTCATTAGAACACAGGTATATACTCATTGAGGTATTATCTACATGCTACAATAGGCAGGGTCATATAGTTGAAACAGCACATTATTTGTATGTGTGTATGTACATATCCTTATATTTTATATATGTATATACCTCACGTTTTTGATATCTAGTCTTCCCCAGAAAAAGTTTGTTGACCTCTATTCCAGGATAAACATTTGTGACAAGCCTTTATAAAATATGCTAAGCTTGCTTTTTGTTCTAAAATATTTTCACATTTTTTTTAAATCTTTATTTATTTATGATAGTCACACAGAGAGAGAGAGAGAGAGAGAGAGAGAGAGAGGCACAGAGGCAGAGACACAGGCAGAGAGAGAAGCAGGCTCCATGCACCGGGAGCCTGATGTGGGATTCGATCCCGGGTCTCCAGGATCACGCCCTGGGCCAAAGGCAGGCGCTAAACCGCTGCGCCACCCAGGGATCCCATATTTTCACATTTTTAAAAGTTATTCTGTAATCCCTATTGACTTCTTACTAATTATTAAGGGTTGTACTATCTGTACTATAGTTCTCTTTCTCATTAGAAAACGTTTTTAAGAGTGATTATCAATGATTATTGTATTTTTAACTTTTTAATTTTAAGAACAATCATAGCAAACTATTGCATTATAAGTATTTGGTTTATGAGCTTCCTTATCAGGTTGCAGTTTTAAAATCCTATACAATCAGGTACCTAAAATATGGTAATCAGTATAATGAAGTGAATAAGCTTCCTGAATTCTAGAATCCAACATTCCAGGCCCTATAACTTATTATCACTGAGACCCGTGGCAAGTTGTGTAACTCTTTGGAACTTTCTTGCCCTCATCTATAAAATGGATATACCCTTAACTAACTTACAGAATTACCACTAGGATTAGAATAAAATCATGTAAATTTTGGTATACAGTGTGTACCTTAAAATAGGAACTCTATTCCTAAAATATAAACTTTAAGAAGCAAATCCTGTATTTGTGCATTTATGTTTATGTATTACTATATATGTCTATATATATTATTATATCTATTTCTATATATTACTTTATGCATTTATATATTACTATAGAGTTGGGAAGAGCTAGAATAATCTTTCCCATTCTCCTAATTTTTTTATAGATAAGAAAATGGAGGCTCAGATTAGTTACGTGACTTCAATTCAAGGTGACAAAACCAGTTAGCAACTAAGATTGTCAATTAGTATTATTTACAGTATACCCAATTAGTGTTCTTTACAGTATACCATGTACATTTCATTGTTTCATGCAAGTGAGTAAAATACTTGAACAGTTAGAGATGAGACTAGGACACAATACTGAATTTAGGACTTGTATTCTTATTCAGAGAAACCATAAAATAATAAAGTTTCCCCTGCTTTAAATTAGTTTTGACTCAGAAATTCCTAATATATTTTTGTTATTTCTCTTTAAGGAAAAATATTATCTTGAAAGATGTCATATTACACACCTGCATTTGCTTGAAACTTGGTAGCTTGATAAATTGATAAGATAACTGGGTCATATGTTAAGTTTTTTGAAAAACCAACCCAAACATAGATCCTAATAAAAGAATGTTACATATTTCCTTTTAAAGGCTAAAAAGTATTTCTCAGGGCTCTTAAATTACCATATTTTGATACCAAGGGAAAATAAAATCTGGACTTAGAGTCTTGTTTGTACTTAGAGGGTTTTCCAGACAGGAAGGCAGCCTTGATGCAATGCAGTAAGCCACAATACCAGTGGGGCATTACAGGTGAAAACTCTGCAGCTGTACCCCTTCACCACAATGTATTACAACTATATGCTGGAATATTTCCTGTACAGAAATAGGGTTTGGTTAGCTTTGTTTCCCAAGAGTAGATCACATTCAAATGTTATAAAATCATGATTTCCTGCATTTGAATACTTGTGGTTTCTCAACTGGTTCCAGTATTTTAAGTTTTTTTTTTTATATGACTTCTATTAGTTGAAGATGTATAGAAGCTTTTCTTTTCCTTCTTCAAAATCAACTAAAAAGCAAATACATATAAAAAGAAATATTATAAACTAAAAACTTTTGAGATTACAAACATTTGTATTATATGTCATAATTAAATGGTAGATAAATACTTTGAAGTAGAAACCAGAAAATCAGCAAATATCATTATCAGAATACATGTTTTTAATTACTATTGAAAAGTATCTCTACTCAATTGTATTTGGTCTATGTAATGAATGTTTCTCCTGTTGTTATTCTAAATAGCTGATTATAAGAAATGTTCTTCATATTTAGAAGGACAGTTAAGTCGTAATTATAAATAGAAACCTCATCTGTATTGTATAAAGGCAATGGTGGGTTTTGGGTTTGTTTTTTTTTTTAACTTATCAGGTTTTAATGATTATGTTGTTGTTCATTTATCCCCATTTCTACATAGATGTTTTCTCTTCCAATCACCCCTCAGTCCACATTTCATGATCAGACCTTTCTATATTTTAACTCTTCGCTCACCTACTCTCTTCCAGTCATCAATTAAAAACTCCATAACCTATCTATCTCTAATCTTTCCAGTGCATTCCCCCTGGGGAATATATTTGGTTTTAATACCACTTGGATGTTGTTATAAATGCAGTATATATTTTTGTTTAGTGAGGTAAAAAAAAACTGTCTATCACAAAATAAGAGTTTCACAATTACTCTTTCAAAAGTTATCAACTAGGAACATTCCAGTATGAAAAGTCTCTGCTCCACCCCACTGCAAGGGTGTATATCAGAAAGCATGTAAGGCGATTGATTAATTTTAAGGCTGCTTAAGGCAGTGGCTAACAGATAAACCTTTCAACTAACCAAAAAGTTTAAAAGGAAAAGCTGCAGAATAAGATGTTACAGAGGCTTTGAAAAACTCCCAACAGATTCCTGGGAAACCAAAACAGCATACACATGCTTAGGGCTGTACACCTGCCCCAGGCTCTGCACATGCACAACGCTGACCCAAGAAGGCCCTACACTCTTTTACCTTTGGTTAACCTTAAGACTGTGCAAGCAGGAGGGGAAAGCTAAGGCAGAGTTGAAAGTATGTCTCAACAGGCACAGAGCACCTCAGTAAAGACATGGGGGCTTATTGATTCCAGACTATTAAGGACATCTCTAATCATTGACTGACCCTTCAGCTCATCAAGTAGAGACTTCAATGTCGATACAACAAAGAATACATACTTTTTAGAATTGGTTCATAGATGTACACAAATAATAGTTACAACAAATAGTAATGATAAGCCTTGGGCAGGAGAGACAATCTGATTTCCACTAAATCAGACAATCTGATTCCAATAAATAGTTGCCACTATTTATTAACAATATAATAATAATAAGAATTAATATCCATTAACATAATAACATTTTATATCATTTAAGTTGTCTAATTTTCAACAACAACAAAAAGTATGTGATATGCAAAAAAAAAAAAACAACAACAACAAAGTATGGCCCCTATATGGGAAAAGCAATCAATAGAATCTGTCCCTCAGAAACCCAGATATTGACTTTGCTAGACAAAGACTTTAGCCACCTATTTTAAATATGTTCTATGAATCTAAAGAAAGCCATATCTCAAGAACTAAAGGGAAATATGAGAATGACTTTACACCAAATATAGCAATAAAGAGATAGATATTATAAAGAAAAAAGAATCAACTAAAAATCCCAGAATTAAAAAAAAAAAAAAAACATAGTAACTGAAATGAAAAATTTACTAGGGGGCTTGACAACAGATTTGAGTAGGGAAGAAAGAATTAATAAGTTTAAATATATGATTTAGATTGAGATTATTGAGTGAAGAACAGAAAGAAAAAAGACAAATGAACAGATCCTCAGAGACCTGTGGAATATCATTAAGTGTATCAAGATATGCATGATGGGAATTCTAGAAGGAAAGGAAAGAGAGAGAGAATATTTGAAGAAATAATGACTGAACACTTCCCAAATTTGATGAAAAACTTTAGTGTACACATCCAAGAGCTCAGTGAACTTCAAGTAGAATAAACCCAAAGATTTCCACACGAAACCCAAACTGTCAAACTGACTCATCATAAATATATGGGATAATCAACAAGATTAACAACTGATTTCTCATCAGCAGCCATGCAGTCCAGAGGCAGAGAAATAACATACTCAAAGTGCTAAAAGGAAAAAACCTACTAAAGAGAAAACATTTGCCAAATTAAGTAACTAAAAAGACTGGGATATTTGATAAAGATCAAAATAGATTCCACATTCAGATTTCTTCTTCTTAAGAATCCACATTAAAAAAATGAGAACATGGAAATTGTAAATGACACATTATGAGGTGTGTTTTTCTTCTTTAAAGGCAATGAGCTGAAGAGCATAGGATTTATAGCCAATAGGTCTGTCTTATTAAACATGTGTTCTTGAACACAATACTTAACTTCTCTGAGCTGTAGTCAACTTATCTGCAAAATGGGAATAATATTTTTCTCACTAAGACAGTGTACAAGGAAAATCTTTGTAAATTATACAGGATTATTCACAAGGCAGTTTCTTCTGCCACAGCTGTAATAATAATACCACATCAGTATTATTATAACAAAAAACATGGGTGATGGTAAAAAAGTAGCTGTTCTTCCTCCTACTGTAATCACCTATTGACTTGGCATCCTGAGAAATCTGGAAATGCGGGGGAAGGAGTAATAAAGATAGCATTCTCTGCTACAATCGGGCTTTAATAACTTAGTCCTGAATGGAGGTTCCAGCTTTGTGCTCCCTAACCAGCCTTACACAGCTACTCTACCTCTATTTCACCTAATACAAACTAAAGGACAATCAATTGAAGCAAAACTGATAGAATACATCACTTGCTAGATCTCCTCTCCACCAGCTCTTTATTATCCACGTAAATACAGGGAAGACCCTTTCTCTGTATCCTTTTCCTAGGTTGCTTAGTGTGACTGAGTAGGCCAAGGGGCAGTGGCCCAGCTTCAGCAGCCCCTGCACACAGCATTCAGAGCTGTTTATCTATGAGGACAGATGGGCATTTGCAACCTTGCTAATAGTCTTGGCAGTACTATTAAATAATAAAAACAAATTAAGTGCCAAAATATTCTTTGTACCAGAAACATTTTTAAATAGCCAACACATATGCAGATCTTCCCAAATTAGCCATCAAATGGAAACAAATTGTGGAATAACATTTTAAATGCAAAAATACATGTGCTGTTACCAACTGGCAGATATACAACCTAAAATATATTCATATGCAAAGACCACATATGCTTAGAGTACAGTTTATTATGTATGGCTGGCTAATTTTTTAGATTTTTTCAAATAATGGATAGGAAAACAAAATGTTATAAAAAATATATAATCTTGACAGTCATTTGAAATGTACCATGTGTTACATGTGGAATGTTTTCCAGTGAAACCAATTTACTTGTTCCCACTTCCCATGACTCAGTATTAGATATTCAAGTTTTCTGAACTATGTTTTGGCAACTAGACTTCCTTGGAATAGTCCTCTTTCGTTGAAGTTATTCAGTGCAGGCATTAATAATAAATCCTCAGTTATAGATATGTAACTAAAGATCATTCACATCATCTCTTTCAAACCTAAAAGCACATAATAAAATTATTTAAATAGATCATACCAAACAGAGCCCAGATTTACTCCTTGAGAATAATTAATTGCTACCATATGAAGCACAGTATGATTGCATTTGATTTTTAGTTTAATTGTGTTACTACTCACCTAGAGAATAGGTGAGCAATGTCAATTCCTAACTGAAAGACCAAGGAAGATTAGTGAGCTAATGAAAAGCTTGTTAAAAGTGGGTGTGATTGCAGAATAAAATGGAAGAGCTCAGTACATAAAACAAGATCTTTGTAGAATAGAAGACTGTTTAGGAAGGTAAAAGTGCTAACTTTATACAGCACCTATCTTCACTCATTAATTTAAAAATTTTATTAAGTGTATGCCATTTATCAGACTTTGTGCTATGAATTTGAAATAGTTGTAGTTCTTTAAGAATCCTTCTCAGAGGGCAGCCCCCGTGGCTTTGCAGTTTAGTGCAGCCTTTGGCCTGGGGCATGATCCTGGAGTCCAGGGATCTGGTCCTGCATCAGGCTCCCTGCATGGAGCCTGCTTCTCCCTCTGCCTGTGTCTCTGCCTCTCTCTCCCTCTTTCTCTCTCTCTCTGTGTGTCTCTCATGAATGAATAAATAAAATCTTAAAAAAAAAAAAAAAAAAAGAATCCTTCTCAGAGAACACACATAATGCAAACCAGCCCTCAGGAAGAAGCAGTAGGCTAACTTTTAAAACCACAGCCATTGTCCCTAACCCTCCTAAATCAGGACTCAGTTCCAACACATGCCTCTCTGCCCTCTCTCCTAGTCATTATCCACAGTAGGAGATTTATCCCCTCTTCAGAGACAAAGTAAGAGAGAGCACAAGTAGGGGGAGATACAGACTCCAGGCTGAGTGCAAAGCCTAATGTGGGGGCGATCACAGAACCCCGAGATCATGACCTGAAGAGAAGTCAGACTCTTAACCGACTGAGCCACCCAGGCCCCAGGGATTTATACTCTCTTATATAGACACTGGTTTGCATCACTTTTTTTCTCCTCTCTTCTACTTCCCAAACCTTTGCACATAGCCCTTGATCTATGATAAGTGAACTCCCCTAAACCTCAATCTCTTTTCAGGCATTTCCCCAGCCCCTTTACCTTAGATAAAAATCTTGCTGTCCCCTGGGAGTCTGTGCACCATTGTAACCCACTGAGGTGGAGACTGTTCATTCTCTCACATCTTTTTCCTTCCTCAGAAGATAAGATATTCTTGCTCACCAATGCCACTTGCCTTTTCACTTCGACCCTCCTGTTAAATCTCCTTGCTCCTTTGAGACTCATTCCATCTAATTATCTATCCTCCCCTACCCCTCCATTGTTGTCATCTACTCACTCTTTGGTCACTTTCCCTAATTCTCAGAACTTCTGTCTCTGGCCCATATGGCTTTTTTTTTTTCCTTTTTTCAAGTTTTTATTCAAATTCTGTTAGTTAACATGTAGTGTAATATTAGTTTCGGGAATGGAATTTAGTGATTCATCACTTACATAGAACATCCAGTGCTCATTAGAAGTGTCCTCCTCAATACCCATCATCCGTTTAACCCATCCCCCACCCTTCACTGCCATCAATATCCTTGCATATGACCCAGCCAGAACTCCAGCTTGATCTTCTCACTCAAGTGACATTCACAACACCTAACTACTCACTGTCACACATAAGCCCAGGACCTTGTCATCATTCCAAACTGTTCTGCCTCCTAAAGCACTCATCCACCATCTCATCTTACTAGCATTCTGTCTCTCCAGCCTGCTCACTCAACAAGCTCCACTATAGTCATTCGTTAAAACTATATATAAACTTGTATAAACTATGTATAAACCTACCCCTGCTTTCTCCCTGTCCATCAGCTCACTCTGTTTTCTCATCCCCCTTTAACTAGTTCATAGTCTTAATTCATCATTTAAAACACCCTCTGCAAATAAATAGCCTCATTTGTTTATCTGTCTTTTCATTACACTCTCCTAACAAAAGGCTAAGGCTGGACAAACCTATAGCTGTGTATCAACACATTACTCCCTCTTCCACTCTTCAGAATAGCCAACTCCTTACTCCAGGTTTCCACTTGAATAGCTCATTGCCACTTCTAACTCAGCTTGCCTAAAATGAACTCATGATCTCCCCTCCTCTACCCTACATATACCACAAACCTACACCCAAGTGGGATGGATCAGTCTTATCCAACTCAGTAAATGACCTCAGCATCCACACAGTTGCTTGGGCCAGAAACCTGGGAGTCATCCTTGACACCTCCCTCTCCTTCTATCTAATTAGTCGACACATTTTTATGTCCCAAGAATTTTCCACACATCACTCTATTTCCACCAACCATACTCTAGATATTGACTGCTGTACTTTTTAATCTGTTGCCTACACAGGATCCAGAGCTTTTAAAATAAACATACATTTGACTACATTACTTCTTTGCTTAAAACCCTTCAAAGATACCCCATTGATATGAAGGTAAAGTAAAAAATCCTTAACATGGCCTAAAAACAATAGTTTTTATTACCTGCATTTTATAATGAGAGAACTGAGGCTCAGAGTCATTAGATAAGTTGCTCAAGTTGTAGAGCAGTGACCTAAGGATTTTATCCTATGGGAGCATCATGCTGAGGTTTATAAATTTATGGCACAGTGTGTATCTGAATGGACAATTAACTAAAATTACCTTTAAAATACTAGTTGTACTCACTATTAGCTTTTCATCAGAAGTTTTGAAGACAAATACATTCTTATAATAAGGGAAGGGATTAAATGTGCTTTTGCAAATGTACTTACAGAACTACAATGTAAAATTTTTTCAGCAGAAGTTTATTTGGAGTAAATGTATTAATACCCCTTTGTTAACCAAGGAATAGAAGGCCTACAAAGGAAAATCCTGACAAACATAGCCGACATATTTGGGGATTTGCTTCTATAGTAGTTTTCTATTGTTTTCTGAATTTTCAGAGTTGTCTGTAATGTTCAAATTGAAGTATGTAACCACAGAGCCAGCCTCACACAAAGTTGTAAACTAAATAAAGTTTGTCTTTGGCTTTCTTCCAAATCTCTCTTTTTGAACTCTTCATAACTCCTCCTCCTCTAAGTGCCAGTGTTGGTGGAGTCCACTTTCATTGCCCTTAACTGCCTCATGCTTCCCGCAATGGTTCCCAGCTTGGATTGCCTTATATTATGGCCTTATTCCAACCTTGCCTTGCACATCAAAACTTACTAGATTTTTTTCTTTAAAGCCCTACTCTGCTTTCCAATGTGACAGCCAATTTTCATAAGCTATTATATATTAATTTTAATGGAGAACTTCTGGAGACAATACCAGAAACATGTCTCTTTTCACTTGATTTTCTGTGTAACCTCTCTACCAAGAAGATAATTTTGAACTTTGAATCACAAAATTTTGTAATTTTGAATTTATATTCTATGATTTGCATTACAAAAAACAATAGGCATATTAAATATGCTCTTTCTAAGCTCATTTGCCCTCTTCCACATCTTACTGCCTTCCCACATCTTATCCACCTCTGGTTATGACTGTCCTAAACCAAAGAACTAACTCCTTCACAGTCACTGGCAGTCCAGAGAAGAGATACTCCTTTATCTCTCATAGTCAACATGGAGGGCCACGTTTTAATAGATGTGCAGCAGAAAACTATATTAAACTATGATTACAGTGTTCCTGAATATCCAGGTCCAAGGTTTATTATTTTCTTTTCACAAGCCCAACCCATCGTTAAATCTAGCAAGTAAGACTCTTAATCACAACCTCTCCAATTCTGGTAATGACACTCAAGCTTCAGAAGTGTTCTTTGAGTATGAGAAAGATAAATAATTCATAACTAACATTTTTGAAGCTTTTACTATGTGGCATTATATGAGATGCCTTGTCTCTTTTGACTCTCAAAATTCCTGAGACAGTTCTGTTACTATCTCCTTTTTAGAAATAAGAATCCATGTTGAAGAAATTAATTTGCCCAAGCACTCGTAGCTAATGGAGCTAAGAATTGAAAACTGACTTCAAAGTTCATGCTTTCACCTTCTGTACTTATTTGTGGAGAATATTTATGTGCCAGTGATGGACTGAATCACCCAGTATGTGTATATTCATTCATTCATTCGTGAATTATTCATTCATTCATTCAGCAACTTTCTTTTTGAACATTCACTGTATATACACTTTGCCAGGTGCTATGAAAATCCAAAGCTTAGCCAAATGGAAATCATTCCCTCAAGGAATGTGCCTACCAGGAAGATGTCACGTATAGAAATAACTATAACGTGAGGTATACAGTGATAAGAGCTAAGAAACAGATTCCCTTTAAAAAAAAAAAAAACTATTGGAGTTAGAAAAGGGAAAAGGGAGAGTATTTCTCCATCTGGGGAGGTAAAAAGGCTCAAAGAAAGGTGGTATTTGATTTGGACCTTGATAGATGGGAAGGATTTAAATATGAGACAATGAGAAATGAAGAGGTGTACAGGTATTTTTAGGCTGAGATAGAATATTGGAACAAAGACCCAGAGAGGAGAAAAGTAGAAAAAGTATGTCATGGAAAGCAAAAAGGGAGAGAATTTCAAGAAATGGTGGGTAAGAGTGAATTACTATGAATGTATTACTTGTCCTCATCACTAAACAGAACATATACATCTCTTTCTATTCCACTGTCAGCCACTTATGCATATCTGTTTTTGTTTCCCACTAAGCACCTCTCCATACACAGAAACTCAAGTCCTTCTCTAAAGGAAAGAATCTGTTATAGGTGGAGGTAAAATATATTCCCATTGAAAAATTAAGAATCACTTATTTAGAAAAGAAAGGGTAAGGAAAATCTATTCATTCAGAAAGCTTTTGTTAAGATCCTATTGTATCCCAAAAACTGTTAGATGCTAAGAATATTTTTTTAAATAACATGTCATTTTTTTACTCAAGGATCTCAGTCAACTAAAGGAGATAAACTTTAAAAAGGGAATTGCGAAGTGTAATAAGTTTTATGATAGAGGAGAGACACAGAGAGGCAGCAGTCAGCTCTGAGAATGATAATTAGGGAATGCTTCCAAAAGAAAGACATGTCTGAGCGCAGTCCTTATTTAAATTTTTTTTAAAAAATGGAATTAACTAACATGTCCTATATTAAAATTTTTTAAAGATTTTGTGAGAGGGGCAGCCCTGGTGGCACAGCGGTTTGGCACAGCTTGCAGCCTGGGGTGTGATCCTGGAGACCCGGGATTAAGTCCCACATCGGGCTCCCTGCATGGAGCCTGCTTCTCCCTCTGTCTGTGTCACTGCCTCTCTCTCTGTGTCTATGAATAAATAAATAAAATCTTTAAAAAAATTTTTGTGATATATCTTGGATGTCTTTTGTGTTAGTATATATAGATATTCATTTTAATGATCGTGTAGTAATCCATTCTATAGATCTGCATGTTATATTTAACTAATCCCCTGTTAATGGATATCTGACTTGCTTCTAATTTCTTACTATACACCCAGTGCTGAAATAAATACACACTTGCATTGGAATCTCTGTAAACAAAATCTTAGACATATACTTTGAAGCATTTAATAGATATTGCCAAATTACCTTCCAGAAATAGAGTGGAAATGCTAATTCCCACACCTGTGCAGAAATTGGAACTGTAGGGACACCTGGGTGGCTAAGTGGTTGAGCGGCTGCCTTAGGCTCAGGTCGTGTTCCCGAGATCCGGGATCAAGTTCTGCATCAGGCTCCTGCAAAGAGCCTGCTTCCCCTTCTGCCTATGTCTCTGCCTCTCTCTCTGTGTCTTTCATGAATAAATAGATAAATCTTTAAAAAAAAAAAAAAAAAAGAAAGAAAAAGAAAGAAAGGAAAGGAAAGGAAAAAGAAAAGAAAAGAAAAGAAAAAGAAAAAGAAAAAGAAAAAGAAATTGGAACTGTCTTTTTAAACTGCCAGAATAATAAATAAGAATATTGTGTTATTAATTTGAATTTGAATTTCTGTAAGTATTAGTGAAGTTGAGTATCTTTTCATGTTTACTGGCCAGTTATTTTTTTTCTGTGAACTAATTACTGTCAGAGTCTGTGATTTTACCATATGCAAGCTAATAAATCAGCCAGTTAGTGTTCCATTGCTGCTGACAGAAGACATAAGACTCATGGGTCAGAAACAAAGAACATTATTGCTCCAGGCACGACAAGCAACATGAGTATCATACAGGCATTGGTTCCTCTTGCCTGCTCCCCCAACCCTGCCCTGGGTTCCACAAGGGCAATGCAGAAGGGCCCTCAGGGGTTGGATGCATGTGGTAGGTAGATGGCACAGCCAAGAACATGAGCACAACAGATCCACCCTCTTTAGAGTGAGTCTGCTCTTTGACCTGGAGAGAGACTTTACCACATCCCTCAAAGTTGTTCTCTGTAAATACAACCTAAGAACCAGCCCCAGTTAATAGCTTTCAGGGCCTTGCATCCTATTCATACCTAGCAATAACATGCAGGGAAGTTCAGGGTCAATGGCTGATTGCCTTTTCCAACATCTTCCCTTTTTTATTTTTCTATATGCTTATTTATCACTTCCACATTGATTTGTAAGCACTCTGTGCTATCACAACAGTCATTCCTAGATCTATCATTAAATATCATGTATTTTACCCTATTTGCTTTTTTTTAATTTGATCATATACCCTGTGGTTTTGTGGGGTTTTTTTTTTTCTTCAATGGGTTTCATGCCATACCTATAAAAAGCTGCCCTATCATGATAAAAATATTAACTGATTTTTTTCTCTTATGCTTTCAGTTTTGGCCTTTAACATTTTGATCCTTTTGGAATCTACTTTTATGTTAGAGTGCTGTAGGGACCCTCTTTGATTTTACCAAATGGCTAGATAGTGCTTGCAACTTCATTTCCTGTCTTTCTCCTACTTGTTTGAAATGAGTGGGGAAAAATTAGAGAGGGAGACAAAAAGAGACTCCTAACTCTGGGAAACAAACAAAGGGCTGCAGAAAGGGAGGTGGATGGAGGGTGATGGGGCGACTGGGTGACAGGCTTTAAGGAGGGCACTTGAAAAAAAAAAAAAAGGAGGGTACTTGAAGGGATGCGCACTGGGTGTTATACTATATGTTGACAAATTGAATTTAAATTTAAAAAATTTAAAAATAAGTAAATTAACCCCCCCAAAAAATGGTATCTTCCTTACATAGTAAAATGTATCTGTACTTACATCTTATACTGTTTTTCCTATTTCTTCTAATCTATTTGTAGGTCACTACTCAAACCTTATCTTTTAACTGTTACAGTCTGATAGTACACTTAACACCTGATAGAATTTGTTCTTCATTTTTTCTTTCATTTAAAAACTTTCTTGGCTGTTTTCATATATTATTCCTGAATGGGTCCTTTAAGACAAAGTAGGTAAACAAAGTGAGTATAACCATGAAAAGAAATTTGAAACTACTGTCTTTTACAGACTTATACCTTCTTAAAAGTCTTATTCATGTTATAACTTTTATAGTTTAATATGCATTTCAACAAATACAGAACTGTATCATAGTTTCTATTTGCAACTTCTAAAATCTTTATTTTATTATAGATTCCTTGTAGTTTGGAATACTGGGATGAACTCCAGAAGGTTTTTGTTGCATTTCAAGAATTTAGTCTGTCTGAAAGCAAAGTCTGTGAGCTACAGTTGCCGGATATCAATCTTGTGAGTGACCAGAAGAAACTAGTATCCTCGGATCTTTGGAGAATTGTCTTGAACAGCAGTCAAAATGGTGCTGATGACCAAAGGTAACTCAATGAAAAATGAAATAGTGAATTATACTAGGAAACAGTCATCATATCATTGTATCTAGTGACCCCTCACTTAGCGGTATCTTGGCTGGCTAGCAGCTGCATCCGTGTGATCTACAGATGAGAACTAGGACACAAGACAGATGTTGATATAGCAAAGTTTGCGTACTAAAAATCCTGCATTGTATTCATAGTATAGCCCTGTGAGCCCTCACAATAAGAACCTGTTCCTTAAGTATAAAAACAAAAAGGGCAAAAAACAAACTACCAAAAAAAAAAAAAAAAAACCTGAACCATTCTGAACTAAAAATATAAAAAGCCATTAATTCCTCAGCAGACTCTTAATGACACAGTAAACAGTATGTATGTGTAGTGATAACCCTGGGGCATTAAGAGAAAGGTTAAATAAATTGTATTGCCTACTTCTAAAAAGATACATTTTGGGAATACTTCTTTCTTAAGATGTGTTTTAAAAAAAAAAAAAAAAAACCTTTAAAAGATCTCTAGACATTAGAAAAACTTGGCTAACTAAAATGATTCCTATACAAAGGATTTCTTAATAGTTCTAGATTCTGTTTGGCTATAATGAATCTCTAGAGCTGTAGACCTCAGGTGTTATGTGTCATGTCCCCATAACTTCCTGTTACACGTCTCCTATAGGATATCTGGTTTGTGGCAAAACAAGCCAAGACTGTCCTTGTTTTCAGTATTCGCCTGCTTGACAATCCGCTAACTTAGAGTAGAAAAAAGATTGGCTTCAATAACCTATTTTTACCACATCTTCTCATTTATGTGGCCCTATGAGGTAAGCATTTCTGTTGACGCTCCCACAAAAGACAAGAAAAAGATACTAAATCACAGTGAGTGGAACAGGAGGGATCATATGAGAATGCATGTACCATGGGCCCAGGCCCACCTTACTGTCCATCACTCTCCATGACCTACCTCCTGGTCCTTCTGAAGAACTGGCTTTAGCATTATCTTCCTCCTTCTGTATAATCCCTTTCTTTTTTCCCCCAAGCAACGTTCTGGCACTAACATGAGAAAAAACATCCATCATTTGTAACATCCTGCAAATCACCTGTTTTCTCTTTCTCTTTTACCTTTTTTTTTGTCCATGACTATATGCCTTTATAGTTACAATTATAGCATATAATTTATAGCATATATAGCATATAATTTTGTATTATGATTCCTACTTTATATTATAATGAGTTGTGGGTTCTTTCTCTTTTTTTGAAATTAATAACACTATATGTTCATTAAAGAGCATTTGGGAAATAAAGAGAATGCCACCAGGCATGGTCATATCACAATGATAACCTCTGTTAACCTTTTTACAGTAGCCTCACAGTCTTTTCCAGTGATTACCTTCTGTGCTTAATAATAATATGTTTTATACTTTATATATTCTATTTCTAGGTTATTTGGGCTCTTTGGGAAAAATTGCCTTCCTATTATATTACTTAGTTGATTACAACTAGTAAAAATATGTTAGAGGAGTGGGATCTTAATTTCACTTGTATGTGTAATGCAGCAATGAGTAAACACCCACCCTGTGAGGAGTCAGCAGTTACATAGAAGATTACATATTCTAAGTACAGTTTACCTAGTCAGAAACCAGAAAGTCTCAGAAAAAGAGCTCTAAGTAACAACAACAACAAAAAAAAAATTAGTAACTTTTTTAAAAAAGATTTTATTTAAGAGTGAGTTGAGAGAGAGAGAGATCACAAGCAGGGGAGAATGGCAGAGAGAGAAACAGAAACAGACCCCCAGTTGAGCCAGGAAACTGAAGGTCTCAATCCCAGGACTCTGAGATCATGACCTCAGCTGAAGGCAGATGCTTAACTCACTGAGTCACCCAGGTGCCCAACAAAAAAATTGTTTAATCTGAGTTTCATTAATACAAGTATCAAATTGGAAATCATTTCTTGATTCTAATTATGAAAGAATGCATTTTCAGCATTGAAAGAAGCATTTTAGACAAGGTTAATTCCTCTGCATCTGAAACATTCATAACAATTACTTTTGTGGTAAGCTTAGCATTACAGAAATGTGGAACCTTTAGGGAATGGAATTTATGCAGACAATCAAATTCAGGCAATTTTTCACCAGGCTTTTGACATTATAATCACAGATCTTTTGTCCTCACCTGGGATTTTTCAAGTTACCTAATACTTCACAATTGCTCTTGCTTTGTTTGACATTAACCATTTTCAGATAGAATTTGATATTAATGAAATTAAAGAGTTGGTTTAAAAGTCAACATCATAAGACCCTACTAAGACACTTTTCAAAAGGGACAGTAAATAAATTCTATCCAATTCTAGAAAGAAAACATTAATGCTCTGATAATACGTCAGCCTTTCATGCAGAAAGAAAACTACAGTTAGCTTCAGTATATTCTGTCACAAGACATTTAGAACTAGACAAAAACCTGATGCTTTTATGATTAGAGATTATCTTATAAGTAATATTCTCAGTGGTTGAAAAAGGATATGCATCAGACTGTTGTACGTTCCAGGAAGAAAGTTCATAAAAATAAATCCCATGAAGCTTAATCTTAAAAAGCAAAGAGCATCTTGTCCACAGTTGGCATAAAGTTGCAACAGTGTAGGGTTGCTCAGTGTTAATGGCATCACTGTATATATGTATATAGGAGCAGTATTTAATAAAGAATTCCAAGTTAGAAGACCTGGATTAAAGTCCTGGCTCCATCCCCAACTTTGAGAAACTGATTTCTAAGCTGGGGCCTTAAGGAATGAATAGGAGCTAACTGGCCCAAAGGGGGCAGGTAGTCGTCATTACAAAGGACTGGAGAAAAAAGAGCCAATCTCTTAAACTTTACTCTGTTTATCCCATACAGGTATATTATCTTTAATTCAATGCCTGTATATTTGTACATTCCACCATCTTTAAACAATGGTTTCTTCCTCAATCATATGAAAATAAACGATTGGTAGCAATTACACTTTTTTGAAGATGGCGTTTGAAGTAGAGTAACTTCAAGCTTAGTTTCCACAATAGTATTGACCTTGTAGGGGACTTCTATTTGCTGTGTACTGGACCAGAGACAAGAGATACAACCTTGAAGCCCTGATCAAGATAGCCATTTCAGCTATTTATCTTTAATCTAATCATGTTCTGTATTTGCACATACCCATTGCTTAAGCCTAAATAAACCCCCTTTATCAGGTCCTGACAAGAAATAGAAGGTGCACTCAAACTTAAAGATTGAGGAGAGTTCAATGAAAGGACTACTTATAAAAGTGTGGACAGGATTTAAGGGATGGTATGTACGGTAGGGCTAGGAATCCTGGGGACCCATCCCCTTCTTAGGCCTGAAGAAGCCAGAGGAGTACATACCCTTACTCTACTCTCCTCTTGCCTTCTGATCTCCCATAGGCACCTCTTGCTAGCTGAACCAGAGGACAAAGCAGCTTGTTAATACAGTCCAATGGCAGAGAAGAAGATGGGGAAGGGTAGAAAGTGTGGATCTAGCGAGCAAACAGAAGGTAGCCAGCAACTACACACTCTAATTGGAATTTACAGTTTCTTACCCAGTAACTGACCCTATGAAGAAAAATAAGGGAAACAAGAGGAGTGGGCCACATTCTCAGGTTTTGGGTCACTCTGCTATGTTCCCTGGGTTTGGAATCAATTCTGTGTCTTCTGATGGACCAGAACAACTATCTAATTTGTTTCCCCCTCATACCCTCACTCCAAATGATACAAATGACTAATACAGAAGTATGTGACTATGTTAAAGTCTCACAAATTACAGTCTCACAATTACAGGTAACACAAATAACTGTGCAGACCTTGATATATATATATCAAAGTTGTCCAGTTAACTTTATTACCAATTGCTTATGCTCAACTCTGTTTACCTCTGCCAATTCTTTGTGGTTTGTTGCGCATTTTACATAGTAATTTCTCACAACATTAGAACATGTGAAAGCCTGGGTGGCTCAGTGGTTGAGTGTCTGCCTTTGGTCTAGGGCGTGATCCTCGGGTCCTGGGATCGAGTCCTGCATTGGACTCCCAGCAGGGAACCTGCTTCTCCCTCTGCCTATGTCTCTGCCTCTCTCTCTCTCTCTCTCTCTCTCTCTGTCTCTCATGAATAAATAAATAAAATCTTTTTTAAAAAAATTGTGTTGGCCTTGAACTAATAGGTGAACAAGTTGTCCATAAGTTGTGTGATATGTGGATGGAAAAAATTGGGTTGGAGGTAGGTCAATATGACCTGGCATTTGAGGAATCCTGTGAAATTTTTCTGCTAATAATCTATAGGCAATAATCAACATGAACTTAGTTTTTAAAAACAACTAGTTTATGCAAGTAAATACAGAAGATTTGATGATAATAGATTAATTATAGGATTATGGCTGCTAACTTAAAAACCCCATATAGAAAGACATTTTACTTATATGTATTGGAAAATCTAGGTTACTGATACTCTTTTATTACTTACTTCCCATAGCTCTGCAAGTGAATCTGGTTCTCAAAGCACTTGTGACCAACTTGTAACTCCAACAGCCCTGGCTGCATGTACCAGAGTCGACTCCTGTTTTACCCCATGGTTTGTCCCATCTCTTAGCATTTCCTTCCAATTTGCTCACCTGGAGTTCCATCTTTGTCATCACCTTGATCAACTAGGCACAGGTACCCTTTACTTTAGCATCAGAATAGCACGCACTTAATACTTACTGTTTTTCTTGAGTGTTCTCAAAACCCAATTCATCAATTTCTGCCCAGATAATTTATTTTACTTTCAACTAGTAAAAAGATGTGGAAGGATTTTCATTCTGTATATTGCAGTATTGATGTTTCAAAGTGCTGTGATTGTTGATCAGTTCTACCACCCAAAGCTCCTTCCCTACTGACTACCACCGATGTGGTGGTGGAAATTTTTAGAAGAGGCATTCATTTCCTCTAACAATGAGCACTGGCAAAATTATTCTGAAGTTGACTTCATATAACAGATGTACCCCTTTTAAACCATCATATGGACCTATTATATAGATTACCAGTAGTAATTATTAAACTGACATGATTTTTCATGCTTCCTAGTAAGAATTTTCAAGGAAGTTACAAAAATTCAGGTTTTAGTGTTATTCCGATTAGGATCTTTTTGAAAGAAATACATCTGTTTCTATTCTATGTCCTGAGCCACTACATTAATGATGGATATATTCCAAAAGTATCCAATATTACCTGATTTCAAAAGCATGAATACATTCTACAAAGGATAGGCAGAAATTTGAAGGACCATCATTTTTACAAGTTGGTAAGGTGGAAGATTAAATTTTCCCACCCACTGAAAGTGGTCTTTTAAAAATTTGGGGATCCCTGGGTGGCGCAGCGGTTTGGCGCCTGCCTTTGGCCCAGGGCGCGATCCTGGAGACCCGGGATCGAATCCCACATCAGGCTCCCGGTGCATGGAGCCTGCTTCTCCCTCTGCCTATGTCTCTGCCTCTCTCTCTCTGTCTCTCTGTGACTATCATAAATAAATAAAAATTAAAAAAAAAATTTAAAAATTTGCCAATTGCACATGAATAATTATTCCTAAAAGTCTATACCAGACGGTCCCTAGTTAGTACATTTTGATTTGGGTTTTCAACCTAACATGTAATGGAAAAAAAAATCAGATTTAAAAAATCAGATTAAAACTAAACACAGCTGCTGTTAAGCATCTTGCTTTTTCAGCAAAAAAAAGAAAAGAAAAGAAAAAGGAATTCAACCTGCTTTTTCTAACTCTTCGAGTCATATTTTTGTTTTTGAGATTTGGTTGGTAGATAACAGAGCATTTCATAAAACTCTCCTCAGATATTCACCCCCTCTTCATTTTATCTGTTGTCTTCTGTGATCAAACTTTTGTCTGTGAAAGTGAACGTGAACTTTGACAAAATATGTTTGAGATGTGCCAGTTGAACAAAACAGCTTCGTTGGAAAATATCAAATGGTAATTCAAATATCGTAATGCCTTCAAGAGAGTGTTAGGATTTATTAAATGGCAGAAAGTGAATTCAGTAACCGAAAGGTAAATAAACATCATGTCTTTATTTCCATAAAATATTGGCTCACCTCAATTGCTGCTTTTCCTATTTGTTTTCCCAACAGCTCCACCGCAATACTTAAAGCCATTTATTTCTGATAAAAATGTACCATCTGAACTAGAATACATGATTATTTCCTTCAAAGCACCTCACTTATATCTTCGACAGTGGAACAATAGTCCTGTCTGTCAGGAGATCCGATTCTCATCTCAAGCTGACTGTAAACTTCTTGAATGCAGAAATGTTACAATGCAAAGCATGGTGAAATCCTTCAGCATCTTCGGGCAGATTGCCATTTCCCGTGAGGCAGTAGAAAAGCTGCTTGACTGCATCATCATAGTGGACTCTATCTTTGTAAACTTCGGGCAGCATGTGGTTCACTCTCTAAACACTGCAGTACAAGCTTGGCAACAGGTATGTGCATCCTAGAACAGTTTACAGCTTGTCTGCATGTGATCTTTACTAGGCACTCTGTATTATCACTTCTAATAGTAAGTTAAGCATAAACAAAAATATGAGAGAATGAAGAGTTTGATGGGCACCATAATATTTGGGGTTTTCTCTGTTTGGCAAAGTGATGCATGTTATTTTTAAAAGCTTTGGAGAAATGGGTTCTCTACACATGCATAGGAGATCATGCCCACATTTTTGTGACTAATGTACCACATCTGTGTGGAAAGTAACATATTCCCAGAAATGTTTTCCAAGTATTATGGCTTGGCTTTGCCAAAGCTTCAACTCAGTTATGTATCAAATTGTCTAAGCATCCATTGCAGAAATCTAGGACCTGTGTGAGCCTTACTGATAATAAGCATTTTATCTTTTCAAAGGGAAAAAGCAGTAAGAAGAAATATGCAAGCCCCAATAGTCTTCTGGTCTTTCTCCTATTATCATTCTGCCATTTTTAATCAGTTAAATCAATATTTTTTTTACTTTTATCTCTTGCCAGAATTAGCTATATCATAAAAAGGGGATGAATTATAAGTCTCTGCTGAAAGGCATATTTAAAACAAGGAACCTGTCCATGCCGCTAACATGAAAATGATTTCACAGAATGTTTGGATAATAACATGCTTAGCAATTCAAGAACAGATCACTTCTGCTTCCTTACTGATTTTCAGTAGAATATTGTATCTCTGTAAAGTTTGTGTTGCTATTTAAGCTGGGATATTTCCCCACATTCTGTGTATGCTACTTGCGTTTGTGCGGAGCTGACTTCCCAGGAGAAATGGTCCTTCATCCTGCACTGACCTCAAGTGAAGACGGGGCAGGGGGGGTAAGGGGAGCTGTGAGTCCTCGAACTTAAGAATGTTTATGGGAATAAACTCTTTTCTTTATATGCATGAAGACCTATATAAGACTAAGGAATTAATTACCTAACATGGCACTACAATAGCAAAGGGAAAGAAGATAACACATCTGTTTTGTATTTTAAAATTCTTTTTTAAGGGCATTCCATGGTTTTCTTGTTGCAAAGGACATGCGTAAAATAAGAGCTAGTGTGATCTAAATCTTTGCAGCTGGTTCAAATAGTGATGTGAAAAAAAACCTCCATGGCTCCAATTTCTGTTTTTTGTCATATTTTGAACAATGCATTTAATAAAAAACAAACCTAGAAAATTTATAAAAGAGTCATTGATAGAGCATTTAAACCCAGGATATTTTTGTCTTGGTATCGAGGCCATTATAAGAGGACTCATGTGTAGCAACTACTGCAAAATGGCCTTCAGAAATAAGTTTCCTCCCAGGGTAAAAATATTCTCTTAGACTCAGCTATACATATAAATAAAGTATGGTGCATAAATATTTAAATGTTTTAAACCACATCAGAGTGCAAATGACTGACTGGCTAACACAGTGCCTTGAAGGAATATTCTGAGTTTTTTTAAAAATGGAATTGTATATTTGATTAAGTAGAGCCATATGTCACGTAGCATATTGCTGACAGGTACATTCTATGAATAGTTGATTCTGATTTATACAGGGATTTGGCAATGTTAACATGAGCCACAAGAGGATACACTTCTGTAATTGTTGCTGTAATTTTCTTGTTTCCTCCCATGTCAAGGGTACTTGCCACCAAGTTTTAATGTGGTAGGCATCTAACCCTATGCATTCTAAAGTAAATACAAAATTGCACTACTTTGAAATTACAGGACATTTGACATTGAAATGGGTTTATAGAGGGTTATTAAGTTCATTGTTTCTAAGATGTTCTGAATGTGGTTTATTCCCTTAGTGGGAAAGGTTAGTTTCCCGAGCTTGGAGTCTATTATGTATACAGTGCTCATATACAGTCTAATTATTGCCAGTGAGAAATATGAACTTAATAAGCAAGATAAGTCATTCGCGTTCTCAGCATACTTTTTTTGGATTCATATCTAAGGCAAGTCATTTGTATCCAGTGTGGATGGACCAGACAGTTGAAGCATGAAACAATTTGGCCTTTCCCCTTTAGGTCACAAGTTCAAGATTAACAGAAGCCTTCATCAGTGTCTCATTTCTCTGGCTGTAGATTTTTTTTCTCTTTTGCAAATGATTAATGTTTTGTGAAGCCAGATTAAGGACCCAAAATGCCACTTGCAATTTGCTTTATATTTCAATGCCATATTCCCACATTTGAACAAAGTAACATTTAAAGTGGATTTTTACTTAAAAATGAAGGTTATGCTCATGTGTCTTATCTTACACCAGAACGATGTTTGTCTTTACGTACAACACTCCAGCACAGATCTTAAATGCAAATAAGCGATCTTTTAATTTCAAATCTGAGTAAGCATCCTGAGACTTAGACTATATGATGTCGTATAAGATGCGAATGAAGCGTTTTATAATATACCAGAATTTAAGATACTCCAAGAAATGCTTATACTTATTACAGTTATAATGAACTACGCAGATGAAGGAACAATAGAGAAACAGTTCCCTGAGGACTTTGAGTATTCTTTAGAAGAATGTAAACAACCCCCTTGTGTTCTTTCATTTATATTTTTCTAAAACACTCATCATTTATTAAAGGTCAGTTTTTTGAGATGAGGAAAGGAATATGATTTTCTTGTCCTACTCAAGCCTCATCTGGTAACTTAACCTCTGTGTTACCAGAAGAGTGATCCCAGTTCATTGTGAAAACTGAATTTCAATCCCAAGACATCTAACTAAGTGGGAGTTTAGAATCATATCCCTTTCTTCATGTTTGTACTCTTGGACCTAAAGGAGAGAAAAATGTTTCTAAGAAGAGTAGTTTTATGTTGATTATATAATGCTAAATGGAAAAATCTCATCAAAATAATTATACACTGGGACTCCAGTTTGATTAAAGGTTTATAACCCTTTAAATGTAAGACATATAAGATAGGATTAGATAGAATAAGCTGGAAATGTAACAGACAGGACACTCTGAAGAGAAATGTTGCTAGAAGAAAATCCACCAAAACATCAATAGCAGTTATTTGAGTATAAAATGAGAAACTTAAAAGAAATCCATACTTTCTATATTTCCTAATGTTTCTACTTTGAACATGTATTCATTTATAATTTTAAAAATTTACATTTACTCATATATTTGTTTCCTAAGTGTTTATCAAGTCCCTCTGTGTCAGGCACTATGCTGAGTACTGGAGATAAAGCTGTAAATAACACAGTCCCCCCTTGAGCAGGGGGACTCTAATGATGGAGACAAGAGTGAGCCCAGAATCAAACAAATAATTCCTTAGTCCCAGTGGGGAAAGTGAAATTGTGGAGTGTGATGTGAGCATAAAACAGAGAGACACGACTTGGTCTGGGGGGTGCTCCCAGAAGGCCACACAGAAGAAGGAAGAAGCTAATCAGTCAAGTGTGAAGGAAAAGAGATCCAAGCCAGGAAAAGGCACTGAGGCAGGAAGGAGTTTGATGTGTTGAATGACTTGAAAGGGGGCCCGTGTGGTGTTGGAGGAGCAGGCAAGAGCTCACCGAGCTGGGGCGTAGCAGGCAAAGGACAGTGGCTCACAGGCTGCACAGGGGTCAGATCAAGGGCACTTACACCCCACTGGCAGTCAAGATTTGAAATCATAGCTCATGATTAAAAGCCACAGCATAGAGTACGGTAGACAACAGATCACTGTTGGTTAGAATCGCTTTGGTCTCTCTTTAACCCAAGACTCTTTCTTCTCTTGTGATTAGTTTGGCGGTCAGGAAAGGTTCCGCTCCATGAGAATAGGGAAGTTGGTGGGAATGGATGGGTGACAGAGTGCGAAGTCCCCAAGGGGATCTGGGAGAATGAGGTGTTTCGGGGCCTCTCCATCAACTGCAGCCAGAAGGCACTGCCCACCCACTTAAGGGACTTTGTGCCTGACTGGCAATGGATTCTGTCCCCGAAGACACCTGTTCTGGATGAGATTCCAGGTCGGGTCTTGGTCTGGCCTGGATTCCAGGGACTTTCATCCCTAGACTCCTTGGCTTCAGGCCTCTTATTAAATCACTATGCTTGTGAGTAACATGTCCCCTTTTATTCTCCTTCCCCTTGGGAAAATGGCAAGTGACTGAGTGGCATTGTGACATTTAGCTCCCTGACCAGGAACTGGAGGCCTCCTGGAGAAGTCGGAGTTGCTGTTACCTCCCATGTCTGCAAACCAATTGGCTAATTAAGATTTTTTTTTCTTGTATTCTCAACTTGAGCATCTATTTAACTCTCCTTTTCATTTACCTAAAGTATGTTTATTTTTTAAGCTGTAAGCTAAGCAGAGTGGTGGAAGAGGAAGCACAGAAATGCTCTATCACTTTGCCAGTGTTTGATATAACAGCAACCAAAGGAGACACCACACAGTTGAGAAGGGATCTCTCAACACAGGAACATGTACTACCTTGTTGAAGCTCAGCAGATTAATAGAAGACACGAGCTGATTGATGACTGTTAGCTGACACAGACACTAACAACCGTTTTTCAACTAACATTATCTCTCTTGAAAATTGCGACTTAGCTTACATGGACTCCAGAGCTAGTCTGTTTTGTGTGTTCGGCCTCTTAACAATAGAGGAAAGTTATGGTTTTATTTACATCTCTCCCTGAACAGATTTACACACACACACATATCCACCCTCCCCCTTAAGGGATCTGGGGATGTATTACCTAAATGGTCCTTACTTTCTGTAGGGTACAAACTGTGGCTTTGGTAATTGGTCTTGATTGTCGAGTTTAGAAGGCCAGGAACATGGTAATTCTAGCCTCCAGTACTCTGCTCAAAAAACGTGCACTACTCAGTACAGCATTCTTTGTAGCATGTTAATTCGTTTTAAAATGTTAAAAGTTTGAGGGATCTCATTGTTTTTTCACTCTTCTGTGTGTATGATTTATTTTGCAGGAGTATAAATCAAAACATATTTTTGGAACATTTAAGATCTCTTTAAGGTATTTTTTGTGCTTATCCTGGAAGTATAGAATACTTTGTATACCAGAGCTAATGACAACCGATCTTTTAGTGTTTCTGTGTTGTAACAATCGCCACTGGGCAGACAGCTGCCAAACATCTTGCAATTAATCTGATGCACGTTGGCTTTCGTATTCTTTTTCTTTCAGAACAAATGCCCTGAAGTAGAGGAGTTGGTCTTCAGCCATTTTGTGATCTGTAATGACACACAGGAGACACTGCGGTTTGGCCAGGTGGACACTGATGAAAATATTCTACTGGCGAGTCTCCATAGTCACCAGTACAGCTGGCGCTCTCACAAATCCCCACAGGTATTTGAGAAACAGCCTTACAAACACAGCAATTGTTAAGGTTGGGGATTCATTTATTCTGCATTTGTGTGCCTGTGTCTAATTTCCCTTTTTAAGTCTCCCAGGGAACCACACAGCATAGCTGCCTCTGACAGAAACCCAGAAACATTTAGAGATGGGAGCATAGGGCAATCATGCTCTCTTGGAAGGGAGCAGTCTCCTGTTTAGCACAGGTGCTGAGGAGGCAGCACGGTGTGGTGATTATGAGGCTGGACTGTAGAGCCAAGGTTCATAGGCTTTGATCCTGTCTCTATAACCCTCCTTTGCTCTCTGGCTTCAGTTCTCACATCTGTAAAACAGGGATAATGATAGGACCCATTTTATAGGTTCTAACTGAGTTACTATGTATGATGGCACTAGAATAGTGCTCGAAGTACTATAAGCATTATGTGTTGGCTATTATTATTTATACATTCGTTCAGATTTTTATTGTGTACATACTGTGCACCTGGCATGTCCTAGGTCCTGACATGCAAAGACAGGGAAGTCACAGTCCTTGCCCTCCAAGGACAGCTCACAATCCGTGACCAAGGAGTCACTGAGAAAAGGCATACCAAAGGATGTCTGTTTTCCAAGTAGTATAATTCCATTTTCCTGTCACTTTAGATGGGAATAATTAGAGGGATGTGCCCTGTAGGGATAATATGAGGATGAATTAAATACAAAGATGTGGTCTTAAATGAGTAAAAGAAATCCTAGGAAGTCATCTCAGGAATAATGTATTTTTAAAACTCTGAGTAATAAGGAAACTACTGCTTGTGATTAAAAGAAAGCCATTAGATTAGAGAGCAAGTTTTCCCATCTGGTCTATAGACCAGCTTCAGAATATGCTATGCCCTCAGGGTCCCTCTTGCTTCCCCTGCCCCCACCCACCCACCCCCACCCCACCCCCCACCCCCCGGCTAGATTCTGAGTTCTGGCTTGCTTTTTCATCATACTGCCACGCTGCCAGTATAAAATTTGAAAAGGTAGACACAGTACATCCTTATTTAAGAATATTTATTTAATTCTAGTTAACCTGATAGGACATTAAAACCACATAAATCCTTTCTTAATGAAACTTTTTAGAAAAATTTCTCAGATGAAATAATTTTGTACTCATCTTTTTAGAGAGAATGACATTCCCTTGTTTTCTAATGTCTCTCTCGAGAAATCTCCACGTTCTTAAGTGGCTTAGTTGTTTGCCCCTCGTAACATAGTTAAAGGCCAGTTTGTTTTTTTCAAAATCTCTTTAGGATTTGTTTTCTTATTAATTGCAGAAGTGAAAACATACAGACATGTGACAAAAAATTTTTAAAAACAGAACTCCCATAATCGCCACCACTCAGAGACAACCCGTGTTAATATTGTTGTATAGCCTTTTCAGTGTTCAAAAGTTTTCATGGTCAGCAGTGAGCTGCTACTAACAGGAGAAACCTCTCTGAAGGCACAGCCACAGGTCGCCCTGACCTGCGCCTGCAGCCCCCACACCCACACCTGCACAGGCTCAGGCCTTCCCCCACAGAAAGCAAAATACAAGAGGCTTAGCTCCCCTTCCAGTCACTCTAAGATGCACAGACCCACATGGCCCTTGGTCACCCCCAAGATTCCCAGACACTGGAGCCAGGAAGAGAAGGGTGATCACAGAGCAGCTGGTTCAGGGCTGGGGAGGACCTAGAGTCTTCATGTTACGGGCATGCGGTGTCTGGGTGGGAAGGAAAGAAACAGGAAAGAACCACAGTTGACCACTGCCAGCACTACACCTTCATATTTTATTTTTCGCATGTTTTCAATATCTTGTATTTGTTACTAGTTTTGTTTTCACATTATCTATGTGTGGTTTGTGTTACTTGTTAGGCATGTTATAAATCAGGAGACAAATGGAAATGTTAAGCTGAGATGGTCATAGAGTTGAGACCGAATCCTGTATCTTTTCTTCTCGATAGAGTGTTATTTCTATAGCTCTTCTAGGTTTGAGCCACATAATTCATGGGTATTATAAAGTAAATATAGAATTAGAATAACCAAGCTGTGAAATTGCAAGGCATAGGCTGAGAATCACTAGTCTAACACTCCACATTTAAAGCTAGACCAATAAAAAATAAAAAAAATAAAAAAATAAAGCTAGACCAATGTGGGATTCTTAGTCCAAGTAAATCCCTTGCAAAGTCTTAATGTTATTACCAAAAATAATAACCTTTTTATGACAAACTGGACACAAGACAGATATCTATTAAAACTTTCTTTTCCTCTTAAAGAGGAAAATTGTATTCTCTGAATACAAATTTTAATGAGCTGTAGTCATAATAATCTTCAGGCTAAAACTTAGATCAACTTTGTTTAAAAAAAAAAAAAAAAAAGGAATTGATGTCTCTTTACAAAACTCCATAGGTTGAAGGAAGTATGTTTTAGGGCCCTCTGAAGCCAGAAGCCTTAATGGGCCCAGAGGGCCTTCATGGAATCTTTACATCCACAATGGCAAATTCTGTTGTGTTCTAATGAAAGGTTTACATCCGAGGATCAGGAAAACTAGCCACTTAGCTTCAAACTGCACCTGGAGGTAGTCATAGACTTGCAAGTGAGCAAACTGTTGCTTTTTCCAGACTCCACTCATATCCTGGGTTGCCCAGCAGGCTTGGTTTTAGGAACATTTGTGTCTGCATGTTTATGCTACCTTGGGTGTTACTCAATTCATAGTCTCAGGGAGGATTTCTAGAGTTCATAGAACTTAACTCCACTAAACAATGTAGCTTATATTGCAGAGATCAAGAAAGTAGCAATGACAGCTGGAAAGGTTTCAAAGAGGTCAGCATATCTTAGAACACACAGGAGGTTGCTAACAACAGTAAGTCCCAACAGGATGGGAAGAAACATGGATACAACCAATTCCAGAAATCCAAAGCTGATTTTAAAATTGAAAAGTTGTAAACTCTCCTTATAGTTCCTAACACATGCTCTGAGGCAGAAGCACTTAAAATGCTGGATATCCCACAAGACTTGCTTGCCTAAACAAACAAAGGAAGAACAAAACGAATTCCTAGGGAATAGTTTAACATATTCAGCTGCACAATCATATATGCCACCACCAAGGACCGTTAAATATCCCAGTTCAGTAGACTTCAAATCAAATTGGGCAAGAACAATAACCAGCAAGAGACTGGTCTTCAAAAAATGCTTCTCATTGCATGAAGTTGAATCTAAGGACCGTAAGTGTAAGTTTATGGAATCTTTCCCCAGAATACGGGCAGTATGTGCAGCGTGGAGTCAAGGAAGATTTTGTTTAATGAAGCCAAACTGAATATAAGGACACTTCCATCAACTAGTAGGATTTGTGTTGAGGTTGATCAAGTTGACTTCGTCTATTGGTTAATACAGAATACTGTTGGCTAATGAAACTTGACATAGGAATGTCTCTACCTTGTATGTAAGGAATTACATTCACCTTTATGCTCAAAACATGCACAATTTATAGATTATACATTTTTTAGAATTGCAGAATTCCAACTACCAGTGACTTAACTTCAGTAATCAAACCATCTAGCAAGGTGAAAATGGGCTCTGGACAGAGCTATAGAAAATAATAAAATATTACTCCAAAATAGACATAATAGAAAGTTTCATAAGCTCATGAAAAATGACAAGTATTTTAAAATGCAAAATGAAACAAGGTAAGAATTTTGAAGAGCAGCAGAGCATCTGGGACATACTCATTATTAAAGTAGTCAGATTTAGTGAAGAAAATAGAAAATCATATATTACTCCAAGGCAGAGGTTGGCAAACTTTGTAGTGCCACATAGTCAATATTTTAGGCTTTCAGGGCCTTTCTGTCTCTCTCCTAGCTATTCCTCTCTGCACAAAAGCAGCTTATGAAAGTGTGGCTGTGTTCCAATAAAACTTTATTTATAGACTATGGAATTTGAATTTCAGTAATTTTCACACATCACGAAATCCTTTTCTTCTATTTTTTTTTTGACCATTTTAAAATGTAAAAACTATTTTTAGCTCACAGGCTGTACAAAAATAGGCCATGCACCACATTTGGCCCACAAACTATAGTTTGCCGTGTCGTGTTTTAAGCCCCTGGGTTGACAAAACTCAATAGACTAAAGGCTTGATATTCAGTTGTTTTGCTGTGACCTAAGTAGTATTTTTGTCACTTGAAAAGTTGGCAAAATGTTTCAGAAATTAAGAAGTGACAGGTTAATAGTTTAAATCTATCACATATAATCAACCTGTACTCACCACGTAACAGTAAAATACATTTATTTTACATTTTCTGGGCCTGTATAGATAGAAAATTCCCCATTTCACTGTATATAGAAATATTTTAAAGTGAGATCTGATCATCTTCCCCTTGTCTAAAGGGACATAAAAGGTTTTGAGTATCTACCTATCTTATAGTAAGTCCAGCCAGTAGTTAATTTCATTAACTAAACTGTAATTCTCATTCACTTCACTCTTTCTATATCCATTTATATAATATATATACATATCATAAAGAACACATTCCTTATTGTCACACAGTTTTAAAAATTTAAAAGACTTAGGGAGACAAGGAAATATTCTATGTTGGCAAAACTGTTTAAAGTGATTAATTTTTCAGGTGTTTGCCTCTGCTATTATGTGGCACATGGCATGCATATTAAAGTTTGTTTAGAAGATGCAAATGGAATTAATACTTCCTTTCTAGAAAACAATTTCATAAGAAGCATAGAAGCTATTAAAATGGTCAAAGCCTTTGACTCAGTAAATCCTCTACTAGTAAGCTCTCAGGAGGAATTCCAAGTTAAAGCAAAAGTGTATATGTTAAAAATATTTATCACAATTTTATTTATAGTATCAAAAATCAAAAACCAAAATGTTCACTTTTAAAGCTATAGGTGAGTAAAATCTAACACAGCTGAATAATAAACAATTATCAGACCTTCCATTTTGACATAGAAAGAGGAAGTGCTACCATATCCTATTGGTCAGAAAACAGAATATAAAATTCTACATATATAATATGACCTTAGCAATATAAGAACAAATGCATAGAAAATGCTGGAAGGAGATATGTCAGAATGTTGCCAGTGGTTGCATTTGAGTGGTAGGTTAAGGTGATATTTTTCCACTTCATTATGTTTTTATATAGATCTCAACTCTTTAAAATATGGCATATAGATTATTAAAGCAGAAAGAAATTAAGTAAAAACCCCGAAAAAATGTATACACAGACTAAAAGGAATTCAAACACTGACCAGAAGAGTGACAAGTGCAGTGATTTATCAGTAATGGTTATCTTGACATGGTTATCTTCTCATGACAATTGCAAGTTTTCTCTTAAATATTCTCTTAGTTTCAGCTTTGCCCCACTCTAGTCTATCTTGAAGACTATACCTCAAGTAACTTCCCTGAATAATGTCTTAATTATTACAATTTCCTGTCCAAAAATCTTTATAGCCTCCCCATCATCTATTAAATATCCAAATCATCTGGCACCCAAGGCCTGACTAGGTCACTCACAAGCCCACCTGTCTGCCATTATTTCCCTCTAGCCAATTTAGTCTCCCAACCTCCCATTCAGTTTTAATCCATAAATGTTAATTTATTGTGACCTCTTGTGTGTAATTAAATATATTCATTTTTTGTAAAGAACTTACTATCTAATAAGGGGGTCAGAAAAGTAAACAGATTTTCATAGACATGATCAGTATCTATCAGGACATTATTGCAGTAATTCAATACAGGGGGAAATGACAGGTAACTGAATTAAAATACTAACCATAAGAAAGAAAAGTGAGAAAATCAGGAAGTACAGTCCGCTGCTTCTGGATGTGGATGAGGTCTTGATGGGCACTCAAAGAAAATGTTTCCAGATCTAGCATGAGAATGAGAATCTGCCAAGGCTTGCTGGTAGAAGGGATATTTGTATTGAATTGTATTTCATTCTTCTTATTTTTTATTTAAATTCAGTTTGCCAACATATAGTATAACAGTGCCCATCAAGTGCCCTCCTCAATGCCGGTCACCCAGTTACCCCATCCCCCCGCTCTCTTCCCCTTCCATAACCCTTTGTTTGTTTCCCAGCATCAGGAGTGTCTCATGATTTGTCTTCCTCCAATTTTTCCCCACTCAGTTTCCCTCCTTTTCCTTATAGTCCCTTTCACTATTTCTTATATTCTACATATGAGTATTTAAATAAGAGTTAGACCAGTGAAGTGAGGCTGCTGGTGGTGGTGTTCCAGACAAAGGAACCAACATGTATGAGAGCTGCAGAGGCATGACACAACATGGCATGGTAGGACAACTTGACCCATTTGACTGCAGTACAGAGTACATGTGGGAAACTCCAAGATGGGAAAGTAAGTGATACCTCTTGTGTGCTGTGTGAAGCAGCTGTAATGCTGTCTTGAGCCACTGGTAACACCAAGGCAGGATAAACTGCATACTTGAAGAGGTCAAAGCTGGCTTTCCACAGAGGCTAGGTTTGAAGGATAAATAGAGGTTGGTCCAGGGAACAGTAGTGGAGGAAGCCCATGAGGCAGAACCAGGGATTTGGAGATATATATAGCATGTCATGTTCAAGGGAATTCAGATTTTGTTCAGAATAACTCAGGCATAAAAATTGTGTGTCCTGCTGAAAAGATGTGTGTTGGTAAACTGGCTCTTTGCTGGTGACAAAGAAGCCCTGATATGTCGGGCTGGCAAATTTCAATGGTGTGAATACTCTCATCATGGCTGATCTCAAGCTACCAGCGATCTCAAACAACCAGCTCACAAAATTCCTGAATGTTCAGGAATGAGTATGAGCCAGCTCCAGCACATCACTATTAAGAGGAAGTATGTTCTATAGAGCCTGGCAGCCCATTTGGGGAGATACACCTGTATGTGACGGGCATACTTTTACCTGTGGAATGGCTTTAAGTAGAGGGGTCACAGGATCACAGTTGCGTCCTGGAAAGATCTCTGTGGTGTAGTTGAAAAGACAGTCTGTGGGAGATCGAGAATGCAAACAGGGAGTAGTGTGGACTGTGCTGCAGAGCCCAGGAGTGACAGAGGTGATAGTCCCTGGGCCAAGACAGAGGAGAAGTCATCGCTTGGTGTAAATGCCTAGCAAACTCATCCTTCTGTGAATAACAGCTATAAATTCTGAACAAAACACAAACGAACTACTTCTGGAGACTGAACAAAGGGCAGGCAGATTTTGGAGGGGAATCAGAACTTTGAGCAAGTGATCTGCAGAGAGAATTCCCCATTTTTCGTGGCTGTGCCTTGATGGTAATTGCAGTTGTTTCAGTGCTGGGGTAGCCCATTGTTTTCCTGGCCTAAGGTGCCAGGGGAAAGAGCTCTGGTCACCAAGGCTGCTAGAAAGTGAGGAGAAAACGTTGGACATGGGGAAACCAGAAAATGTGAAAATAATTTGGCCCAACTGTCTACTGACTACAGAACCATATGTGTGTGTGGAAAACCGGATGCAGCCTGTACCCAGGGCTTTAAGATCTGAACTAATCTGAGCCGCCACTCAGATGTGTGAGAGTTTTCAGTTTGAGTCTAAACAAATTGATTACTTATTAAATCAAAAACATTAACACTCCAGAGCAATTATAAGAAAATCCAGTCTCCACAGCAAAACATTTACAGTGCCCATAATATAAACCAAAATTATTCAACAAATCTCAAGAATCTCAAAAAAAAAGTAGTTCAATTTCAAGAGAAAGATAATTAACAGATGCCAATGCTAAAATGACCTAGAGGTTAGAATGACCAGGCATAGCCTTTAAAGCAACTATAACAAAGGGAAAGGCACTTTACAGATGTAATTAAGGTCTCAAATTAGTTGATTTTTAATTAATCAAAAGGGAGAATATTTTGTGGACCTAATTGAGTCAGATTAAAGCCCTAAAAGAGGGACTGGACCCTTTTGTGAGGAGAGAGATACATATGCTCCTGCTGACTGTGAAGAAGCAAACTATCTTATTGTGACTGCCTGCAAAGAAGACCATGGGGCAGAGAGCTGTGGGAAGCCTCCAGGACCTGCAGGTGGCTGCCAGTCCCAGTCACTAGTCAGTCAGAGAGAGCCCTCATCCTATAGTCACAGGGGAAAAAATTCTGCCCACAAACTGAGTGCGCTTGGAAGTGGATTCTTCCCTGTTTGGACTCATGACCCACAGACAGAGTGATGGTAAACCTGTACTCCTTTAAGCTGCTAAATTTGTGGCAATTTGTCATTCCATGATAGAAATATAATACAACATGACAGAAGAAAAAAAGCCAGTAAACTTGAAGATAGATCATAGAAATCATCCAGTCTGAAGGAGAGAGAGAGAAAAAAAAAGACTCAATAAAATGAATTGAACTGCAGGGACCTGTGGGACAATTTCAAAAGGTCTAATATATGAGTAATTGCAATCCAAGAATGAGAAGAGAATGAGAAAATGGGGCCAAAAACATTAAATAAGCTCAAAAAAACTTCCCAAGTTTTGTAAAAAGATAGAAATTTACAGACCCAGGAAGGAAGCTCAGAAAACTCCAAACAGACATCTCAAAGAAACTCACACTCAGGCACCTCAAGATGAAACTACTCAAACCAAAGAGAAAGAGAAAATCTTCAGGATTAACTGGAGGGAAAACTGTAGGGGAAACCATTTGAATAACTATGAACTTCTCTTTGGATATCAGGGAAGCTAGAAGTCAATGGAGCAAAATCTTTAAAGTGCTAAGAGAAGGTTTACACTGAAAGTGATCTGTCTAGAAGCTATCTGGGGGTTACAATCACCAGGATTTGGTTACTGGTCATGAAGGAGAAGGGCCTAGTTTGTCTCTGGGGTTTCAGACTCAGGGATGAGTTGGCAGTGCTGCTGTTGGTCCAAGACAGGGAACGGGTAAAAAGACAATGTTTCGGGAACAGAGGATGGAGTAGGATATGAGAGCACAACAGGGTGATTGTAAAATCTGGTTTGGGCACATTGAGTTTTGGGTTTCTTGGGAGGACAGAAAGAATGTTATATTAGAAAAAACACACAGATTTGAAGCCATAAATGCCTGGATTTCACTCCTAAGGTTTGTTGGCTATGTAAGATTGGAAAAGTGTTTTAATTCCTTGGAGCATCAGCTTTGTCTTCTGCAAAATCAAGTTTGTTTTTTGTTTTTTTTAAATCAAGAGATTTTTGTGACTGTCCCCTGCGATAACATTTATGAAAGGCTAGTGAGGAACTCGGCTCTCTGTAACCAAAGGTTCCTTTCCTTCCCTTTTCCCTTTCTTAACTAGACATCTAAGTGCCCATGCCAAGTGCAGGCAACTTGTATGTAGGCAAGTTGAATGAAAGTGTCAGAATATCAAAAGAAATAGTCTGGCCTAAGAGGTAAAAATTGGGTCTATCATCAGTGCCTTGGGAGCAGTGGGACTAAATCAGAATGCCCAAAGAGGCAGTCCAAAGAAAAGAGGACTTTTTTGGTTACCTATTGCAGTAGAACAATGTACAGCAGTGGTATAAGCAGAGGATGACTACTATAGACACTCCACTCATAAAAGGAGAGAAAGGGAGACCTGTCAGAGTTACTGGTCCATGAAAAGTTTATATCCAACCAGATAAATGTCAGAAGTTTCTCTATTAGTAATCATCCATACTGCTGCTCAGGAATAATTGTCCATGGCTCCTTGCTTTGGATTCTCGGCTCAAGCCTCTGAGTCATCCATCCTTTTTCATGAAAAGTGTCCTTTGTTTGCACTTCATAGTTTTCTCAGCCTGCTTTCTGTCAGTAGAATTGTGAAGGATCACAGGCCTCTTTACCACTTTGTACTGTCTTCGTCTCCTTCAGTCTAAATTGGCAGTGTTTCTGCTGATATAATTCTTTAAACAACTTTGTGGGGCTCTTGTCAATCTTATTGAGGTTTGCTACAATAGACAAAATCACTCATCTCTTCAGGATAATTCCTTCTCTGCATTGGGGTTTGCTGACACTGCTGAGAGTGTTAGAAGCCCCGTGGTTTGCACAGTTTGCTAAGACACCAGTTTAGATCTCTCTGAGATCCGAACAAAGGATTTTACAGCCACATCCCTAAACCAGCTTCATCCCTAAACCAGCTTTCCTGGCTGTGTCCTGGATTTGATCTTTACCTAGAAACCATTTCTTGGTTTTAGCATCATTTGCCATCTGGAAGGCTAGAAATGTTCAAAACTAGCAAATCCTGGCTCCTCTTTGACAGTTCTTCCTTAAGTTTCTGCCAACCCCTCTCAGACTTTAATATAAGCAGCAGATAGAAGCCAGGAGGTCCCTCAACACTGCCCGGAAATCTCCTTAGCTAGATCACAGAGTTAATTAGGCACGTTTCTACTTTCCATATCACTCTAGCTTGTGGTGTTGCTAAATCCTGCCACTACATAGCAAGGATCCCCTTTCCTCCATCGTCCAGCAACATTTTCCTCACATCGTAACTGACAGCCTCCTCTAAGGCCATCAAATAACTATTAAAAATATCTTTGAAACACCTTAGGTACCCAACACTCTTCTCAAGGCCTCTGGATTCTGCCCACTTGCCTGCTCCAAAGCCCCTTGCATTTTTAGGCTTTTGTTATAATAGCACCCCACTTAGAGATAACAAAATCTTTATTAGTTACATATTGCTGCTTAATAAATCACCCGAAAGCCTGAGCAGATAAAACAACAAACAATTTTTTTTTAAATCTCCATTTCATTAGCCAAGAATTTTGGGAGTGGTTGAACTGGGTTGTTGTGGTTCAGAATCTCCTAGAAGGTCGCAGTCAAGACATCAACTGGAACTGTAGTCATCTAAAGGCTTGACTGGGCTGGAGGATCCATTTCCAAAATGGCTCACTCACATGGCTGTTGGCTGAAGGCCTTGGCTCTTTGCTACAAGGATCTCTCCATAGAGTTGGTGGAGTATTCTCATGACATAGCCACTGGCTTCCCCCAGATCGAGTGACCCAAAATAGAACAAGACAGAAGCCGTAGGGTCTTTTATGACCTAAGCTCAGAAGTCATTCATTGTCATTTCCGTGATATATCCCAGTGGTTACACAGACTAGCCCTATTCAGCGTGGGAGAGGCCTACAGAAAGGCACAAATAGCAGAAAACAAGGATCACTGGAACGATCTTGGCAGTGATAAGGAATAATAGTAGAATTTAGAGGTTAGGCTGAGGAATGGGATCTATTGAAAAGGGGATAAAAGGTATGAGAAAAATTAGGACATACAGTGTTCTAAAAACCAAGAAAAGAGTCTCTAGTGGAACAGAATTATCAGATGCAGCAGGGAGATTGAGACAAGAACTGAAGAGAGTACTAGGCAGTTGAGAGGTCATTAATGGTTCAAATATGGATAGAAGCCAAATTGAAGTGGGTTGAAAATGAACAGAAGGTGAGGGAATCAGCATGATTTTTTTTTTAATCTTGACTATGTGTTAACTAGAGAAAGCTGCAGGATCAAGAAAGGGTTTTAAGTGGAGGAAACTTAGGCATGTCCTGTGTGGAAGAAATAAATAGCAGAGGCTGATATGCAGAAGAGAAGAAAAATGATTAATGGCATAAAGTCTTAGAAGATGGGAAGAGGAAGGACTCCAGATCATAGGTAGAAGGATTGACCCTGGACTGGAGGAGGCTTATGTCAGATATCTATTGCTGTTTAGCAGAGCACCCCAAAACTTAGGAGTTTAAAAAGGTGTATTAGCTCATGAATCTGTTGGTCAGAAACCTAGATGACCCCAGGAGGTTCTTCTGCCAGTGTCTGTGTGGCTCACTTGTGGTCCAAGATGGCCTCACTTGCACATGTGGTATTTGGCCGGCTGTCAGCCAAGGTACTCTTGCTTCTCTTCATGTGACCGGCGCAGCAGACAAGCCCAGACAGGAAAGCAAGCAGAAATTGCACAGCCTGTTGAGCCCAAGTTCAGAGCTCACACAGCATCTTCCGCCACGTTCTGTTAGGCAGAGCAAGTGACAGGGGTAGGCCAGGTATTACCTCTTGCTGAGAGAACTTGTGGCCATTTGCAACTTCTCACAAAAGCCTCCTCTGATTTTGAGATTGGAGAGAGAGAATGGGGATGAATATGAATGGAGATGAGGTAGTAGTGGATATTTGCTGAAAGTAAAAAGAAAGAAAAAAGAGCAGGAGGCTTTTCAAAAAAGGAATTTTCCACAATATCTAATCCTGTAGCCTGCTCATATTAGGCATTTGGTAAATGTTCACTAAAGAAATAAATGTTTCATTACTTACTCATAACGCTTCTGACATCTCTCAGGAACATAGACTTAAAAGCTTAGTTATTTTAACGATATGAAAATCATAAACTTTTTTTACATCCAATTGGATATTTTGTGTGTAGTGTACAGACACACAAAAAGAGGTCCTCTAATCTCAAAATGTGTGCTTCTGTATACTGCCAGTGAAGTTGGGCTTTTAATTAAGAGTAGCTCCCCGTATCCTACAACCCCTCCGCTGTAACCTCCCAGTGGCCTCTCATGAAAACTTTGACAAAACTAGGAGATCACTGCAGAGGGGATTCACAGTATTCTCCAAATGAGAGCTTCTTTCAGGTCCACATGCATTTCTAACTCTACCCAATTTATTCTTTTTTAATTTTTTGTTTAAGTAAGCTCTACACTACACATAGGGCTCGAACTCATGACCCTGAGATGAAGAGTTGCATGCTTTACCGACTGAGCCAGCTAGGCACCCCAACTCTTCCCAATTTAACTGTGAAAAATTCTTGTTTGTCATAAACTAAAAGTACATTGTATAGTTACCAAATATTACCGATTTAAAGTAAATCATTTCAAGTTAACTTTGCCACCCAGTATTTCTTTCTCTAACCATGAAAGTCCAATATCACCTTTGTTGTGAAGGGCACAGCTGTCTGCAACCAGCAATTCCATGTGGGGAGGAAGGATTGTATGCTTTTGCTCCCCAGTGGCAGTAACAAGCTTCTCTTTACTATTGCTGACATTAAGAAAGCTAAAATCAACAGTGAGGTAAACACTTCTTGGGACCATCTAGCAAGGATTTTAATCCCAAATTTTGGTCATTAAGTATCTAGTAGCTAGAGCATATTTGGAATTTCTTCATTTTCTGTGGGGAAATACATTCATTCTAAATGAGAGGCAGAGGTTTGGGGCTAAGTTTTCTTTTTCCTGTATTTTTCAAAGTTTCTTTTTAAAAATGATTTCCAGTATGATATAGTTAAGACTTTTAAAGTCTTTCACCAGAAATGGCAAAGATGGGACCATGATAGGGCACTTTATTCAGTCCCAGAGTGGATTTCTGGAGCTTTCTACAAGCCTGCATGAAAAAGAACAACTGAGGATTATTTCAGCTGTGAAGCACCCAGAGGAATGACTGCTGGTGCTGCTAATGGTATCTCTGTCCCTCCTCTAGCAATAAATTTTAGATATTGAAATACAGCTTTGGAGAAAAACGTACCGAAGATTCCTTAAGCTTTTTACAAGACACTCTAAGGCTTTTCACAATCCTATGCTCTGGAAATGTGAATTCTTGATGTCTAAACATAAAGGTCCTTTACTAAACTAGTTTTAAATATGAGTTTTCATACAGAGTACTTGAAGAAAGGGAATGCAGCTGGACCATTAAAGCGTGGTATTTTGCCATTTTTAAGTAATGGGAAATACTGATTAAGAATGTTATAAAGATTTCAGTATACATAATGTAATTGTCTCTAATCATAATCTATTAGCACGAATCTGTAACAAAAGCATTAACTCTGTTAAAGACAATGGCATACCTATTATACTGTGGCACTTTTTAATTATTTCCATACTGAACAGGATATTGAAGAGCTTATTATCTAAAGGTCAGAATAATGCCCAAGACATGGCCAAGCCCAATGAGTGTCAGATGCATGGAATGTTGGATGACTTCATAGTTATGAAATTATTTCATTTCTCATGATAATTCCTGACTTGCCAAGTTAGTGAATTTTAAGAACTCTGAGAGCAGATTTTAAGATAAATGTGAAATAATCCATACTTTTGGAGTCAGGGACTTCCCTTCAGGCATTAGTTCATATTTGACTTGCTTGACTTACACTTGGGGATAAAATGAGTTAGGACAAGGTCTTAGATACCACATTCCCTTACTGGGAAAGAAAACCAACTTGCACAACTTTGGCTCATGTTTCTTGTTATACAGGCACTGAGAAGCAGCGGTTGCCATGAAATACTTTATTTAACCTTTACAAAAATGTTTTCTTAGTATGGCAAGGCAGTTTAGTTAAATGAAAATAAATAACTATAAAAATTTTGGATTTCTTTTATATCCATCTGTTGACTTCTTTTTTTCTAATTAAAAATTAGAGATAACAATTATAATTGTCTAAATTGCCATGATGACTAAAAACAAAGATTGCTTAAAGCTGTTTTATCCTCTCTTAGGACACGTGTTTGAATGTCTTCTATTTTACATTAAAGTGAATTTTGAGAAAAAAATTTTTTTAAAAAGTGAATTTTGCTGAGTGGTGAATGTTACATTTGAGAACAATTTGAAAGAAAGTTTTTTTAGGTTGGGTTTCTCTATTATTTATATTTGTACTTAGTCAAAATTGATTTTCAAACAAACAAAACAGTTTGGCTCACAAACTCAAAATATTTTCCCAAACCTGAGTGACTATTAAACAGTATCTCTAGTGTCTTATCTTATTGGTTTCCATTTTTCAGCTCCCCTAAATTCGTCTTTATTATTTCTATCCAACATGCTCTTTTCTCTCCCACTGAAGAGCTGGGTCCAACTAAGAATGTGGCAACCATCAGCTATCATTCTGTCAAAATAATGTGTCTACACAGCACCAAAATCTCCTGGCTCTGACTGCAACTCAATTAAGCAATTGAAATTATTATTTTATTTAATTAGCTTAAAAGAAAATACGGATTATTTCATATTTTATGGACAAACCATACTTTTCTGTACTCACACATACATATACATATACATTTTTCTGAATTTTTACTTTTTAACCCTTTGTGGCAGTTATCAGGGTGAACCATCTCAAAGACTCACACAATTCTGGACTTAAGGCAGTATCATGTTTTCTCAGTCACCTATCATTTAAATAGAGGGAAGTCTACACCCTTTAGAAACATGAAAACAATGTATGTGTGTAATGCTAAAATGATCTTTTCAAAATCTGTATGTCATTTTATACTGTTTTTACTATGTGCCTTTATATCTGATTTTATGATTAATATGTCCCAAAAATTATGCATAAAATTATGTTTTTAAAATATGAGGGAATTTGCTCATATCTTCTTGCAAAAATTTTTTGAAGTGTATTATTTTTCACTAATTTAGATAATTTAGATTGAGATAATTTTTTAAAAGATTTTATTTATTCATGTGAGACACAGAGAGAGAGGCACATACACAGGCAGAGGGAGAAGCAGACTCCTCAAAGAGCTAATGGTGATATGGGGCTTGATTTCCAGACCTGGATCACACCCTGAGCCGAAGGTGGACGCTTGACTACTGAGTCACCCAGGCGTCCCAGATTTAGATAATTTTTTAGCAAAGAATACACATTAAGAATCTTATTGTTTTGTAGACAGTATATAAGTCAGAAGTACCACAATTATTCATTCTACTCTCACTTCTTTTTTAACTTCTTTTTCTCTACATATATAATTTTTAAACAGAGATTGATGCCCAAACAGGGAAAAACCATAAATAAATTTTTGAATTTGGATTTCTGTTTAATTACTTATAAAATATAAATCTTTTCTAATTTTAGAAAGATTCTGTGATTTGATTATAGATATGTTGAAACAGATTCAGCCTTAATGTTTGCTAGAAATGTGTGACATTTACCCATGGAAATTCAAATAATTTACTGAAGACTATAGATGGAAGGACACAATGCACTGTTTTAAAGCTGTAGAGCCTTATACATAGAAGATATATAGAATCATTTTTTATATTAATTGTGTATATCTTGTTTTTCTCTCATACCTGTGACACTTTTTGTCCTATTTTTTTTTCTTTTTAAGATTTTATCTATTTACTTATGAGAGACACAGAGAAAGAGGCAGAAACATAGACAGAGGGAGAAACAAGCTCCATGCAGGGAGCCCAATGTGGGACTCGATCCCAGGACTCCAGGATCACACCCTGAGCCAAAGGCAGACGCTTAACCCCTGAGCCACCCAGGCATCCCATGTCCTATTTCTTTATATATTTGTCTTTAACTTTAAAGACTTTCAATTTTTTTCTATAGCAGTTATTCATACTTGAGCTACTTCCGTCAGTGTAAATCAGTATTCTGCAAATGCATTTTTTAGTTTTTCCTGCACTTATTGTTTTATCTAATTACCTTTTTACATCACGTATTTATTTTAACCTCAGGCTGTTTTCTATTTATGCCAGACTGTTCTTTCTTCTCAATGGTTTTCTACAGTTTTACAGAAGTCATGTATTTTTGCTCAGTTTAAAGAAAACCAAAACTTTCCTGTTATTCTTTTCCTGAATTCTGCAAGAGAGTATTCATGAGAACTGGTCTCTTCCCCTCACTTTTTGAGATGATATTCTCTTCCCTTTGCTTTATAGTATTTTTTCAGAGGTCACATGGCTTATTTTAGTTTATTAGTGATTAGAGTATATGGACTGTCCTTGGTTAAACCCTGTTACCACTTGAGGAATGATTAGACTGTTGCTCTCATCCTGCCCTGTGGCAGAATGACAGTCAATTCCTGGCTCACTTTCCATTTTCTAGCTGGCATGTCCTAATCTTTCTCAACTGTACAGAGGGGACAGCTTCTCCTCCATCTTTTCCCGCATCTCTGATACCCTAAATTATCACAATTTATGAAAAACTGCAGTTCCCCTTGTTCACAGCTGGTTTTGTTGTTCCTGACTCTTCCTCTGTAATGTTTGTCTTGTGATGACCTCTGATAAAATACAGCAGAGTACTGCCACATTCGGTTTTTCCCTGGGAGTTACTCTCTCTGTACAGATGTAGAAAGACCAGGGAGATAGTGAAGAGCAGGACGTCAAACAGTCTATGAAGCTCAGTTACTTTCTCTCTCTGCCTGCAATGCTTCAATCCTGGGTGTTTACTGATGACTGATGCCCTAAGGGGAAGTAGCAGCTGCTAAGAGTTCACTGCCTCTTTAGCATCCTTTTCCATACCATTCTCTTGTGGGCAAGTCCTCTTCCCAGCCCTCATGTCTCATCCCCAATAACCTACACATGTCTCTGACTGTGCAAGAGGGAGATCTGGCCTCCTAAAACAATGATTTTTATGACTCTTTCCTTTCACGGATCAAAATTCAGTGGCTCCATTTGGGTTGGGATCAAAGCTATTAGAGGAATGTAAGCTGCTGAGTTCATACTATAAAGTTATTTTCCAAATCACATTAACAAGAAATAAGACAAGAAGTTGTTTGCACAAATTATTTGAAGCTATAGCTTGCTACTTTTAGGACTTGTCCTTGTTTGTAATGCAGTCAGTGTGCTTTGTAGACATTAATTTTGTGCAGAAAGAACCACTCCAAGTTAGGCTGTCACCTGCTTGTGTTTATCAGAAACAACAGTAATATATATATTTTATTTACTCTTATTTCAGCATGTTTTTTTTTTTCATGTTATTTCTTTGGGTTCTAAATATGTTCTCTGGACAGTCTTTTAATTCCCCAAGCAGAATACGTCTGGGGTCCTATAACAATTTTTTTTCCTTCCTCTCATAAAATATTAGAGCATAATTTTTCTTGTTAAATATCTGTTTCTTCCACTCTATTGTGAGAATTTTCAGTGCCAGTCATGTGTCTTGTTCATCTCTATAGCAACCATGTGTAGCATAGGCTGTTGGCTTATAGTAAATATTTAATAGCTGTAGATCCTAAAAATATTTGCTAAATTGGAAAAAAAAATGTATTGCTCTAGGGAAAAAAGCTCAAATAATTAAATTAAACTTCTCCAAGGATCATGTGAATAAGTAACAGAGCAAACCAGACCCTCTGAGAGAAGCTTGGATGCTGCAGCAATGAATGGACCATCATGTCACCTTTTAGCAAAGTGCCAGCAGGTGCAAATGGGAAAACTGTGATACCGACTAGGAAAGATAGGGAGGCTTCATTCAGGAAGCTGAATTTGAGTTATTAAAATAGAAATGTGTCATTTCTTTTCCCTTAAAATGCAGACTCTGTATGCTTTCTATTAGATATTTTTCTTTTTAATAATAGTAATGTTTATCTGATTGCAAAATAATACATATTTATGGTATGAAATTTGGAAATTACATAAAAGCACACAAAACATATACACAAAGGAATACTTAAAACATACAACCCCAACACCCCAAGATAAAAACTCTTAACATTCTAGCATATTTCTAGCCATTTTTCTCCCCTATATACTTTTTCTTCATTTTACAAAAATGGAATGTGTACTGCATGTTATCTTTTGGTAATGTGCTTTTTTTTTGCCATTAATCTATTGCTAAGTAATATTCTTAATGTTTTTTCATGCTGTGATTGTTTTTTTCAATAGCTTGAGAGGATTCTACAATGTCAGTATGGTTAGGCACACCTGAGTCAGCACCACTTACTCTCTGTAAGCATACTGAAGTTCAAATCTTATCCCTTGTCTTCCCATCACTGTGGCCCTGAGAAGCTCGCCTGGCCTCTCTGTGACTCAGTTTGCTTTTTCATCTGTAAAATGGAACAAAAGTACTTACTTCCTAAGAACATTTTAAGGAATCAGTGATAAAATCTATAAAAAGCACTTAGACTAGCGCTCAGCACATAGTAGGTGTCTAACAAATGATACCTTTTATTGTTTTTACAGTATTTTATCAGATCAATTTCCTAGCAGTGCCTAATTTTTATTATGATGATGCTGGAATAAGCTTACATCTAGGTAAAACTTACACATATGTATAATTATTGCCTTATGATAAATTCCTGTGTAGGATTGATGAGTCAATGTCTAAAACAGATTTTTGACAAGGACTAGCCTCCAGCTACAATTTTCATTCTAACAGACGTTTTGTGAGTGTGCCAGGGTTCCCTTTTTCATAAAGGATTGTTTTAGGCTGATTGCACAGTATTTGTGGCCTTCATTGAATTTAGTCATGAGGGAAAACCTACAAACCTCTTCCTACACCCATTTTGAGGAAGAGCAAACTACCCCCAGCACTTGTGTGATGACAGAGGGGCCTCTATTATTATACCACCTCCAGGGTGATTGGTTTGGAAAGCTTTCCTTCCCTTTCTCTTTTTTCTTCCAAAATACCCTGCATCAAGAAGTCCAAGTTACCGCTAGAAATCATCCTGATAACAGTTTTAAAATGAGTAGTAAAATAAAGTTCACAGACAAGTATCTGGTACCTTCATTCATATTTAAAATACAATTTTAAAAACTTGGCCATCCTCTTTTCTTTCTCTTCCTTGGTGTACCCTGTTTCCCTAGATTTCATCTTGTTTTTCTTTCTTCCATAACTGATTCAGGAATTCTCCCTTTGGAGGTGACTGTGGGTGGTCCTGAGAGCTGACCCCAGCCCCTTGATCCATAATTCAGTTTTAACTTTTATTTTGTATTGAAAAAAAAATGAGAGCTTTATATGCTCCCATTTGAGATCTTCAGTGGAAAAACTGTGAATTTAGTCTGGCTGCCGGCATAGCACTAGTGGGGCTGCTGGAAAAAAAGAATCTGTAGCCCCTTGAGACCTTCCAACAAGTGTGGCTGCTATGCAACTTGCCTTATTGCTTAGTTTCAGTTCCCATTGAGAAGTTCAAACACGAGTGGTTCCTATTTTGACTCTTTCCCCCAGTGGAAAGTATTAGACACTTAACAAAGTAGGCCATAAAGAATGAAATGCCTGAATAGAAAAGATGATAGAGGAAGTAAGTCAGTAAGGGGAAATTAATAGGTAAAAGGGGCAAGAATATCTCCAAGTTGATAAGAGAACATAAAAATACCATGGGCTCCAGGCAACACAGAAGAGCAATTTTTTGGCTGAGGCCATTGCTTCATCTCTCCTATGTCCTCAAGTTTCTGGCCCACCTTGCGTCTCCTCCAGACTGTTGCAGTTGCCCTGCTACCTCCACACTCCACCCTTCCCCTCCTTTCCACACATTGCTGTCCTATACAGAGGGCTTCAGTGGCCACCTGCTGATTCTTCAAGCACAAATTTCTCACTTAGTAAATCAGAGCCAGCCACAGTCTAGGTCTCTCTGTCTGACTTTATCCCTCACTCTGGTTTGTCCTGTTCCCTTTTCTCCAGCCATTCAAGACTATTAACTTTGCCTTCGGCATACCTTCTGGCTTTCACATCTCACGTTGTCCATTGTCCCCATAAGCCCAGAAAGGAAACGTCCTCTTTGCCAGAGGAAATCCTGCGGTACCTCTAAGCCCCAGCTGCTTTCATGAAGCTGTCCCAATCATAGCAGCCTAGCTAGCCCTCCTTTCTCTAGACTCCTGTGCCATGTTGCACCCCTCCTAGCCCTCTTGTTATTTATTGGTGCATCCCTGTAAGATAATAAGCTCCTTGCAAGACAGAAAACACAGCTCTTCCTCCTCCCTTCCCCCATAGTGGCTAGCATATCAGCTCCCTTATAGTAACTGAGTGAAAAATTATATGGATGAAAAAAAATTATATGGATGAATAACAGAAAGAAATTGCATGAGGATCAAGTAGTATGACATGAATTTCAAATTGTTATGCCTGATCTTATAGTTCCTTCAGTATAGAAATAAAAATACATATAGGAGCATTTGTTTTTAAATGGGGACTGTTTGGTACGTGTAGCAGTGAAATTTTATCATTTGGTTCAACAGAATAGAACTCTCATACTCAGTTGCGGTCCATGAGTATCAGCGCTAGTGTCTGGTACCTGAGTCAGTCATGCTGTGGGAAGGAGGAGCGAAGCAGTGCTGGACCATCTCAGTTCCAGTCTGTAGATTTTCTCTCTTAGGAATGCAATTCCTTTCCTAATAAATTTTTCCCATATATGTATGTATATACATTTATTTATATATATATATATGTATATATATATATATTTAAAAATTGCTATTTAGATGCTTTGAACAGTAGCCGAACATTACAGATATTCTACTGGTGATGCATATGGGGAAGAAGTGTAATGTTTTTCTCCCACCCAACTTTTCTGTGTGAACTAAATCCAGATGTATCTGGATTTTCATAATTCAAAGAAAATATCTATGCCAACACTTTGAGAACAAATAGCTGCCAAGTGAAACCTGACAGCATATTCTTTGGTGACATTGTCAGTTAAAGCTGTGTACACAGAGTGAGCAGCTACCTAAAACTGAGCTCATATGCAAATGTGAACGCTCCTCAATTAAAATTACATTGTGTACATTAAACCTTTCTTTAGAAGCTGTGGAACTTTCAGGAAAAGTATAGCCAAGCTTGACCTTAAGTACCTTGCCTCATTATTTTTTTGTCATTTCCAGCTACTAGTCTCTCCAAAGAAAACAATTTTCTTGTTTCTTTTAGTTTTGTGTGTGCCCTGAGCTTTATTCCCAGTTGCTGCTACAAAAAAACTGAAATGGTTCCAAACACCACTATTACTTTTCTTTTTATTTTTCTCTGTAACTAATATTTAAAGATCAAAGATAACTCTGGTACTTTTATGTTGTGGAGCATATATAATACCAAATTTTCCCTAAAGGTATTTGCTGTCCAGAATTTTTTTCCTTTTATTTATTTTTTATTTTTTATTTTTTTTTTAGCTATTAGCTTTCTTTTCTAGAAATCATCTGAATGGTAGCTTTTTGATTTCACAGGGTCACTGGCAATTGCATGGAGGAAGAACTAGAATGGGGCCATATGAAAAGCAGGAAGATGAGTTAGGAGGTTTTTTGGTTTGTTGTTTTTTTTGTTGTTGTTGTTGTTTTTAAGGAGGTTTTAAAAAAAATTTTGATAAGATATTTTAAAACAAAACAAAAAAAACCCTTAACTTTCCATCAAAATCATATTGTGATGACTAGTGAAATGTTTTAATTTAGGCACTTTCTAAAGGCTCTTTCTAATGCTAAACCTGAAAAATGATCTTTCCATCAAAAGGCTTTTTTTATTATGATAATTCCCATGTATATTCTTAATGTATTTATTTTAAGGGCCTATTATGATAGCTCTTGTGTACAGTGTTTTTATAGTTTCTGTTAATTGGGAAAAATGTTTCATATGATTAGCCTTTGGTTAATTCTTTTAAAAAATTATATATGATATCAAGGAAAATGGTGATTTTGTATATTATATAAATATTTTTCCTAAAATGTCAGTTTTATTTTCTTATTCTTACTAATTGTATAGAATACTATTTATTTTCATTTAAACATCTATCCTAAATAAGCAGGAATTATTATGTTGTTTTGGAATACTTGTTCAGTTAAACTGATTTTCTTAGCTGCATTTCATAAGTAGGAGTAGAAAGAGAAAACATTTGATGATCATGAAAGAAATCTGAATATTACCAAAAGTGGCAATACTGTGTGAATAAACATGAATGTGAATCAGGAGTCAGGAGGCTCATTTGGTAAATGTTAAATACATGCTCCTGCTAGCAAAAGATAGAACAAAGACATTTTCTCATACATTCAAAATGTTGAAGGTAGTTCTAATATATGATATATGATAATATATATCTAATATATGATATATATATGATATATGTGATCTCATAAAGAGAATATATTGAATGAACTGCATCCTCAAAGGGCTATTTCGTTCATTATCAACAGAAAAAATAAGGAATGGCAATTTAGGGTCAAAAATAATGCCACAAATGAAATTTTGCTTTAATTACTGACTCACCATAAGAAGGATTAAACTATCAGCCAAGACCAATGTTCTTTGATCTCACATTTCAACCTTCTTGTCCTCCAGATGAATGAAATGGTCTTTTCTCAAATGTTCAGCAGGCCTTTTACCATTTGATAGGACAATTATTTTTAAGAAGGTTTAAAATGTGATCTGGAAAACCACATTGACTCTCTGTGACATATTTGCTATTCTTAGCTTGGTTGAATAAGCTGGAAGTGGATGAATAATGCAGGTTAGAAAGAAAACAGATGCTAAATATTACAAATAGGAAGGTTTTCCAGCAATGAGACTTTCATTTTAGGACTAGATTTTTGTTGGCACTTTTGGCATTATGACGATTATTGTTTTTCTCTCCAGCTGTTACACATCTGTATTGAAGGTTGGGGCAATTGGCGCTGGTCAGAGCCCTTCAGCGTGGACCATGCAGGGACATTTATTAGGACTATCCAGTACAAGGGTCGGACTGCTTCACTCGTCATCAAGGTTCGGCAACTCAGTGGAGTGCAAAAACAGGTGAGTTCCTTGTGTTCATGCCCCACACAGCTTTTAATTATTTCACATAATTAAGCAAAACTTAGAGAAATGAAATATTAATAATTAGAAAAACCATGTGATTTAATAATTAGAAAAACAGTGATATGCCTATGTACGCTTACTACTACCTTGCACGGGAGCACTTCAGAAGTGCTTGTTGATAATCCTGAGGATGATGATGGCTTCAAACCCTTTGTCCCACATCTTTTACAACAGCTGCTAACGAGCAGTAAAATTTACTGATTTTAGTTTCACCTCTCCTCCCTGTCACCACCTACCTTCTGGTAGAGGTGCTAATGAGCTGTGAAATAGCCAAAAGGCCTTTATTAAGAAGGAAAAGAAGCACAGGGTGTTGGGGACTCTGGATAACCCAACAGTGGATAAGTTGGTTCTCATACATGTAAGAATAATCTTCCAGAAAGTGTTGTGATACCTCCCATGACAGAGTGGGCCTGGGTCTCCAGCAAGCTTTCTTTTCCTAGGAGTTAATATTAACTGCAGTAAAAATTCACTACAGTCTAACTCTTGGCATATAAAACCTCAGCTCTCAGCACATATTTTTACGTATTTTATAAAACTTCCTTTTGGCTGTTTTTGAAGTTCTAAGACTGCAAAAGGGGAAAAAAGTATCTGACACTTTTTTGTGTTCTTAAGATGTGAAAATGTGGTTTTTAAAAGATGTTTTTCAAGCATGGCGCATATGACAAGAGTAGAAAGAAAAAAAGGAAGCATTAAAATCTGAAAACTGGCTTCACTGTACACATAATAACTGGTTTTGTCATAAGAGTTTTAACATATACATCTGCATCTGGATTGTAACAGTCTACCCAGAGCTTATGTGAACTAAGGACATGATAGAAACAGCCCTCAGTCCCTGGAAAAGGAAAAGGGGAGCTTTTCTTATCAAGTAGCATGGGCTAGTCCATTGCTGTGTGCCAAGGGGCGAACAGGAAGCAACTGGTGAGGTAAACAGTAGGACCTGTACCATATACGTTCTTGGTCTGCACCTAATCAGGGAGCTGGACTTCATGTTCTCATTATTGTGGGCAACAGAGGTAAAAAGAATATAGCAGAAGAGTCTTCCCAATGAACTGACTACCCTTAAGTATTTATTGAGTGCCTGCAGTAGAACAGAGTAAAATGAAAGATACTATGTGACACAGTCTTTGCTCTTAAATTGCAAATTTATATAAACCCAGCAGTAAATACAACTGACAGCAAGTGTGAAAGGAATTTAGAGGTTTTGCTAAGAAGATATGACTCAATTTGGGCTTTGGAAAACATGTAGAATTTGAATTATGAGAGTACATTCCAGGTAGGCAGTGTAATATAAAGATAGGAATATGGGACAAATGGGTCTTACTGGGACTCATGATGGGAGCAGCCTAGCTAGTGTGAGTGTTGAGCTACAAAGTCATAAGAACAAGACGTGCCACTGACTTTAATCTCCCTGCAGAACTGTCTTAACTGGGTATCTTCTCAATAAATATCTGCCCAATTAATACATTCTGGTTTTCTGATTCTGACACTCATGGTCTTTCAACAATGCCTTATCCACCTTCCCACTTACCAGCATTCCTAAGAAATGGTCATTCAGCATCCGTTTGAATACTCCAGATGATGAGGCTTATTTCCTCACATGACAGCCTTTTCTATAATTAGTCATTTCCAGCTATAAATGAAGCTCTTTCCTAATTTTGAACACAAATCTCTCACCATTCAGTCAGTTTTTACCACTCATCAGAACTTGTGAGATGTATGCAACAAGACATACATCACATTCCCTTGTGGTGGAAACTAAGTTATCTCTCCTCTGTAATTACAACCCTTCAAAAACACAAGGGAAGCTAGGGTGCTTCCCCTTAGCTTCCTTTTCCTTAGGCCAGTGGTTCTCAAATTTGCATGTACATGAGAATCACCTGAAGAGGCTTGTTAAAACAGATTGTTAGGACCCACCCTCAGAGTTTCAGATTCAGTAGATTTTGGGTGTGACATGATAATTTGCATTTCTTACAAATTCTCAAGGTGATACTGATGCTACTGGTCCAGGGGTCACACTTTGACCACCATGTCTCTGGTCTAAACTTTCCCAATTCATTCAGCTCCTTTGCATATGGTTGCTAGAATAGTTACCAATTAATAGAATGGCAGGAGATCACTCTATGGATAAAGGATTTTCATGGTATACCTTGGTGGTTAAGATCATAGCCAATCTAGCTGCGTATTTCCTTGCTAGCTGTGTGATCTTCAAGTTATTCAACCTCTTTGTGAATCAATTTCCTGATCTGTGAAATGGGGATAGTAATAGTGCCTTTGTCACAAAGTTAGTGTGAGATTTAAATGAGTTTGTATATGTGAAGTGCTTAACAATAGTGCCTGGGCCCACTGTCATAACTCAATAAACTATAAGTACAATAATGAAATATTCCCAGGGCTACGTAACATTGGTTGGACTTTGTTGTTACAGTAGTACCTCCTGAGGCTCATGGCTGTCAGTTAAGCATCTGACTTTGGCTCAGGTCATGATCTCAAGGTCCTGGGATCAGCCCTGCCTCTGGCTTCATGCTCAGAGGGGAGTCTACCTCCCTTCCCTTCTCCTTCTGCCCCTCCCCCAACAAGTGCACTTGCCCATGCTCTCTCTCCTTCTCTCAACTAAATAAATAAAATCTTAAAAAAAAAAAAAAAATAGTGCCTCCTTCTTGCATAGATACTATGTATCTTCAAGGAATAATATTGAATTTCAGGGATACATCAGTATATACCTTGCTCCTAAGCAGATATTACACATTGCAACAGTATACCATACATCAGAAAAGTTGGCCACTTTTCATGTCTTGATTAAAAATTCTCACAGAGGTATTATGCTGAGTGAAATAAGTCAATCGGAGAAGGACAAACATTATATGGTCTCATTCATTTGGGGAATATAAAAAATAGTGAAAGGGAATAAAGGGGAAAGGAGAAAAAATGAGTGGGAAATATCAGAAAGGGAGACAGAACATGAAAGACTCCTAACTCTGGGAAACGAACTAGGGGTGGTGGAAGGGGAGGTGGGCAGAGGGTGGGGGTGACTGGGTGACGGGCACTGAGGTGGGCACTTGACGGGATGAGCACTGGGTGTTATGCTATATGTTGGCAAATTGAACACCAATAAAAAATAAATTTATAAAAAAAATAAATAAATAAATGTATAAGAAAAAATAAATAAATAAAAATAAAAATAAAAATTCTCACAGAGGGCAGCCCAGATGGCCTAGTGGTTTAGCGCCACCTTCGGCCCAGGGTGTGATCCTGGAGACCTGGGATGGAGTCCCACATCCGGCTCCCTGCATGGGGCCTGCTTCTCCCTCTGCCTGTATCTCTGCCTCTCTCTCTCTCTCTCTGTCTGTCATGAATAAATAGAGTCTTTGAAAAAAAAAATTCTCACAGAATGTTACTAACCTTTTTTTCCCCTTGACTATAAGAGATTTCCCAGGTCTAAGATTTATTACCTAATAATATCTTCGGCAAATTTGTTAACCTTTCTGTGCCTCATATTCCTTTTACAAAAGAAACCACCCAGTAAATATTAGTTCACTGTTATTTTTATGTTAACTATTCTAAAATAGGGATCCCTGGGTGGCGCAGCGGTTTGGCGCCTGCCTTTGGCCCAGGGCACGATCCTGGAGACCCGGGATCGAATCCCACATCAGGCTCCCGGTGCATGGAGCCTGCTTCTCCCTCTGCCTGTGTCTCTGTCTCTCTCTCTCTCTCTCTCTGTGACTATCATAAATAAATAAAAACTTAAAAAAAAATAAAAAAAAAAACTATTCTAAAATATTTCTGAGAACAGAGGAAAGTCTAAAGTAGAAAAGAAAATCACCCTATTTCTCCCACCCAAAGATAAATACTGTTACTACTTTGGTATATTTTTTCTACTCTTTTTTTCTGTGTAGATATTTTTTAAACAACGTGAAATCTGGTTATAATTAGTTTTTCAACTTCTTTTTTTCATTTAACATTATATGATGATTACCTTCTCATGTTATCTACAATTCCTGAACTATCTTTTTTAATAGTTGCATAATAATTTGCCATATGGTATTCTGAAACACATTTAGACATCCCCTTCTTGCTGCACTTTTAGGTAATTTCCAATTTGTTGCCATAATACATCTTTAAGTAAATATCTTTGTGAATACATATGTATATCCAAATGTCTATATATGTCCTAAAGTAATTTGCTGTAAAATTCAATTACCTGGGCAGCCCTGGTGGCACAGCGGTTTAGCGCTGCCTCCAGCCCAGGGTGTGATCCTGGAGACCCGGGATCGAGTCCCATATCAGGCTCCCTGCATGGATCCTGCTTCTCCCTCTGCCTGTGTCTCTCTGTGTCTCTCATGAATAAATAAAAATAAAATCTTAAAAACAAATTCAATTAGCTGAGCAAAGATGTGAATCTTTTTATGGTGCTTGATATATCTCCTGAAACTAAAAAGATGTAGTTAATTATTTTACCAAAATTCATGGTTTTGTGTCACCAGATTCCTGTTACGGCTACATTAATCCTTTAAATAACTAAATATATATTTTTGTCCGAATCATCTACTGACTTTCTGAATTGCCTGCTTCTCCCTCTGCCTATGTCTCTGACTCTCTCTCTCTCTCTCTCTCTCATGAATAAATAAATAAAATCTAAAATTCATATATATACACATACATATACAATACACACACAGATATTAAGGCCTCTGGTACCAAATTGCATTTCAGGATTTCCAAATGTTATTTGTACCATTGAATGTTGAAAAGTTCTTTTCTATAGGGAACTCCCTTTCACACTTGTCTCTGCTTGTATCCTATTATAATAAATGTTCTTATAAAAAAAAGTAGAATGCAGCCAAACAAGAAAGGACTTTTCAGAAAGCAATAATGGAAACATAAGCCACCCTCCCATTGCATTTACTTTTTTTGAAAGAAGTGGCATCTCCCACAAGAACTAGCAAAATCCATTTTCCATTCCTATTGCCATGGAAGACACATACACACATACACACAATATTTATACTTTGAGTTTTAGCATTTATTGTCATAGCCAAATGAGATTGGGCTCTAAATTAGAGCCATTTTAAAAACTTAGCAGAATAGTGAAAAGTGGAACACAGAAACGGTAATTCATGTTAACCTAGAAGGAAGCAAATGGAAAATGGTTTGTACTGAACCCAGGTAATACTGAAAGGTTCAGCAGACCACCAGCTTCAAAACAACTGCTGCATATATCAAAGTTGTGAAAAACCTTTCTCGTCTTTCAGTTGGATTTAATTTTTTTATTGTCAGGGTAGATTAACTCAAATTCAGATTAGCTCCAGTTAAAGTGCATCAGAGACACAGGATTTCCTCAATTAGTCAGTTTGGGATGGAAGATAGGAATCACGGTTTCAGAAGAGCTTCATGGATTCCTGCCTCTCTCACATCTTGGCTCCTTTTCTTCTACCCCACCTGGGCTGGGAAATTTGCAATAAACCACAGCTGCCTAATTTCCAAGGCCCATTTGGGGAGGTGAGTGTGTGCAGCCCCCTTATGGTACCTTAACTGCATTAACACACCCTGGGGTAACGGAGAACTGGTTAATATGCTCCTGCACAGTGAGGTTTGGTTATCTGGTGCCCTGCCTTTGCTCTACCCCTGTTGTTTCCCCAATTCAGTGAAAATTTCTCACTGAATTTTCATACAAAATTTTTCAAGAACTTTGTACATTACACAGCTACCCATGTGCACACATTGACTTCCACATCTCCCATCCCCTCATTGAGGAAAGCTCTACCACTCTAAAAACTTAAATGTACATATGTATGTATGTATATATATCTGTATCTTTATACATACACTTTTAATCAGGGCTAAGATATCATTTTCCAGTGCATCTGGTGCTCTGGAGCTATTCTTTAATATCACTATTCTTCTTGGCACTGATCTAATAAGAGTTCTGAAACCTGCTAAGTAAAATCATATGTGGAAATCTTCAATACACATCTTTGTGGCTTTGGGGAAAGAGGAGAATTAGTGTGAAACCTGGAAATGTGTATTAAAGAGAAACCCTACATTAAAAAAAATTAAGTAGCTGTCTTCAACTGATAAATTAACCTTGAAGTTCTAACCGTAATTTCCAAAATAAAAGCATTGTAGGTGTTGCCACTTTGAAGAAAAGCAGACATGGCTCTCACTGAACCCTGCGTGGGAGCACCATTCCGAGGAGGAGCCATTTTGGATTTTCCTTCATCTAAGTAGCCTTCCCTCCCTGGCCACTTTTAAGGGTTTTCTTTTTTATCAAATTTGAAAGCCTATTTAACAGGCTTTATAGTTGAAAATGAAACTATAAAAACCCACCAAGAGAATCCTTGTCTTTAGACAAAGTGAGTCCCAGATGGTTGCAGAGATTCTGTGGTTTCTCTGAGAGACAGCAAAATTCTCTCCTAAATCTCATGGGGCCCAAAGGTTCTGAAGCAAAAGTAGTGTGCACACATTGCCAGGCCTGGGAACATCAAGAGGAAGAACAGAATTAAATACTGCCTCAGAGCTTTCCCATGTTCATTTAAAGTTAGGCGATGCTAAGGCCTCTTAAGAGGCCTAGTAACCTCCAACATAGGCTAAAGAAGAGCTTGCCTGCTAACTTAGGACTCATGGTTCAGTTGTCTTCTGTGTTTGTTATTGAGAAAACATTGTTTTAAAAGATTATAATGGTCAGAGTGCCTAGGAGTAAGGTAGCAGTTAACCACAGCTTGGTTTTTACAGATGTGCTTCTCTAAAGAAAATTCAAAGGAATAGATAGTTGGAAAATAATAAAAAAGTGGGATCCCTGGGTGGCACAGCGGTTTGGCGCCTGCCTTTGGCCCGGGGCGTGATCCTGGAGACCCGGGATCGAATCCCACGTCGGGCTCCCGGTGCATGGAGCCTGCTTCTCCCTCTGCCTGTGTCTCTGCCTCTCTGTCTCTCTCTGTGTGACTATCATGAATAAATAAATAAAATCTTTTTTTAAAAAAAAAAGTGCTAAACTTCACTGTTCAACTAAAGGGTTGAAACAACAATAACAATTTTTGGTCTATCAATCTAGCGGGTTTGTTTGGGATAAATAGTTCATAAATAATCATATTTATTTGTTTAAATAATAGGTTACTTACAATAATATTTACAAAGTACTCTTAATATCACATAGGAAAACTTATCCTAATGGAATAAATGGAAAACACCTAATGGGTGTTTTCAGGTTGAAGTAAAAAAATAAGCTTTTTAATCTTCATAGTAAGTCAATGAGGCAGATACTCTTATTGTTACTATATAACATTTATTATATATATATATATATATATATATATATATATATATATATATATTCTCTCATAACATCTTCCATGACAGACAAGAAGCAGGACTTTCTTTTCTCAAATTGTCTCCCTTATCAAGAAGTAAAATCTTTCTCAGAGCCGTTTAGCAGTCTTTTCATATCAAAGAGCAAGCACCCCCATGTTCACCCCTAAAGTGATCATTGGCAAAATGAGAATGGAATTACAAGGATTGGTTTGTACCAATTATGACACAGACTCTGGAGGCCATAGAGATGGCCACCTTTCCTGAATACTTTGCTGCTTTTTGAGACCTAAAACAAATCTCCCTATTAATAACTGAGGAGGAAGAGGAATCACCTCTTTGGAATGGAACCGGTGGCATCTGCCACTACATTTACATTATGATGGGCAGTCTTTATTCTATTTTTTATAGTTTCTAGATTTTCTTAATTAGTAGATAATAATTTCATGAAAAACAGACCTTCAGAGTGATTATCAACACAGACTCTGGCCCAGAGAGTCTGGGTAACATCAGGCAAGTTATCAAACATCTCCATGCCTCTGTTTTTTCCTTGTTAAGTTGACAAGTCATAATAGCACCTATTTTATATGGTTGCTGTGAGGATGAAAGTTAATTTGTAAAAGTGCTTTGTATTGGGATGTGTATGTGTATACTCCTACATGTACATGTACATACATATGTATGCAGAGAAAAAGAGGGAGAGATTTATTTTAAATTGCCTCACATGATTGTGGAAGCTGAAATCCAGAAAAGCTACTGTGGGTTCCAGCCTGAAAGCTAGCAGTCTAAAGACCCAAGAGGAGCTGATGTTTTTTAGTCTATGTCCAAAGGCCAGGAAAGACCAAAATCTCAGTTCAGTCAGGGAGGAAGAAACCTTCTTGAATAGGCTCATTGTTCTTGTCAAGTCTTCAGCTGACAGGATGAGGCCCACTCACATTAGGAAGGGCACTCTGCTTTACTCAGTTTACCAATTCAGATGTTAGCTTCATCTAGAGGCACCTTCACAGACACACCCAGAAAAATGCTTGACCATAGGATCTGTACAGCCTGTGGCCCTTTCAAGTCGACACATAAAATTAACCATCACATGCTTAGACCTGTAAGTAAAATACATATATATCAAGGTGTGTATGTGATTACTATTTTTATAATCTGGGGGAAAATATTACAAATAAGAAAACCCACTCTCTGTGAAAGTCCTCTGTTTTCCAGTCATGGTGAATATTTGTATTACAGAAAAATACACTGCATAGGAATAAATTGTGCATTATCTTTTCAATTTCAACCAATTTAAGAGACATTTCTTAATGCCTACTGTGAACTGTACTCTTAGCTGGATGAAAAATTGGGTGACCCATGGGTTTAGTAGATCATTCTGTGTGTTTTACAAAGACAGGGGCTTCTACTCTCTTGGGAAAACCAGAATGAAATAAACTATAATTAGGTATCCGACTTAAAAGTTGTCTGTATTATCAGTTTATAAAGTGATCTCTTATTGCATAAGACTGTGAGAAACTCCTAGAAACCAGCCTTGGAAATGGATAAATCACAATTGGCCTGTCAACCACCAGAGCTGAAGTCTTGTTCTCAATCCCTATCCTTTTTGCCACATCCTGTGACATCACTGACTGCCACCTTCTGGTGGGTCTGTTCTCTTGGGGCTTCAGCTTCCCCTGGTTTACCTCCATACTCCTTTGCCTCTTCTTCTCTGCCCATTCCACAGCTTCTGTGCCCCTAAATCTGCCCCTAAACTGTTGGTCAGTTGCTGGTTGAAGCCTCCACTTCTTTTCCTGGTCAACTATTTTCATTCTGTGCACATTTACAAGGCTTTCATTCCATTGGTCTTTAATCTCCAGCCCACCTCCCCCTCAGGCACACAACCAGTATTTCCAGCTGGCTGGACCCTACCATGTGCCTGTCCTTTGAGTTCATGAAACCTGAATTGATGAAACTTTATCTATTTATCATCTTTTAGATTATCATCTGTGGAAGACAGATCATTTGTAGTTACTTGTCTCAAAGCATAGAACTCAAAGTCGTTCAGCATTACATCAGTCAAGATGGACAAGCTGTGATTCGAGAACATTTTGACTGCCTCACAGCCAAACAGAAATTGCCTTCATACATACTAGAAAACAGTGAACTGACGGAGTTATGTGTGAAAGCCAAAGGAAATGAAGATTGGTCAAGAGACGTGTGCTTGGAATCTAAGTCCCCCGAGTACAGCATTGTCATTCAGGTATGAGAAGTAGTAGATTTGGGAATTGAGCAGCTTTAAAATTAAAAATTTCTCATTATGCCCATTATTCAGTATGGTGCTATATTTAAAAAATGACCTGTACAAAAGGGGACATCTGAAATAAGATAAAAAGACTTTTAATATTTCTTCTCGAGTGGTTTCCTCCCATCCCACGACAATACGGCTGTTGTATCAGTCCCAGTAGTTTTTAGAGTCAAGATGCTACCCCTCTCAGGTGGAGGCAGGTTCTATCTTGAGAAAGATCCTTATGTGCCAGGGCTTGGGGTGGAGGTGCAAGGGGACATGATAGAGAGTGGTGTCCTTACCTCTTGAGAATTTTTGCAATGGTCTGTTCCTTTTTCATCTCTTCTCATGCTCTGCCACCATCATTTTCCTTCCCACGACAGACAGATCCTCCCCACCATTCTCCCACCTGGTCTCTATCAACCTCTCCTCACACAAACCCCTTTGTCTTTAAGAAAACATTGGCCTCATTGACTCACTGTACATTCACTATATGCCATAATGAAGCCTGGTTTTGCTTATTCTCTGTTTTTAATGGCTTTTTTTCTATAACTTTAAATGTTTTTAATCCTCCAAACTGACATTATATCTGTTCCTTGTTCTGAATTAGTTAGGAAACTGTGTAGTGTTTCATAGAAGCCTTTTCTACCTCATGTGCAGGTACCATCTTCAAACAGCTCCATCTTTTATGTCTGGTGCACAGTTTTGACATTAGAACCCAACTCTCAAGTGCAACAACGAATGGTGAGTGCTTCCCAATTCTAAAATATGGTATATGACTCTGACCTTTCCTGTTCTGAAATAAATTAAGGTCAGAGTGACCCAGGGAAGAGATTTATTACAAGTTTGTTTCAGCATCAAACAGCTGGAATACTGCAACAAAGCAAATATGAAAGTGATTCTGTCCTTTTATTTTTATAGATTGTGTTCAGCCCTCTTTTTATCATGAGGAGTCATCTTCCAGACCCCATTATCATACACTTGGAGAAAAGGAGTCTGGGATTGAGTGAAACACAAATTATTCCAGGAAAAGGACGAGAAAAACCACTGCAAAACATAGAACCTGACCTTGTGCATCACCTAACATTTCAAGCAAGGTACTGGAAAAGTCCTCACATTTTCTTAACAGAGATTTAGTAGAAAAGCAACCTTGTACCGTTGAGGATATTTTTTTGTATGATGTCTTATGAGAATGTTATTTTAAATTGCCCTGCCTAGTGTTTTATTATCCTCTTCAATAGTTTTGAATAAAATTAAGCTTCTGTAATTAAACTTAGATTTAAAAGCAAGAGGGATTGGAAAATTTAATTGACACATAATTTCTCTCATGGAAAAAGAGATGAATAGAACTCTTACCCAAGCATGTGGGGGACGGGGACAGGGAGAAGGGGCAGGGCCCAGGTCATCCAAAAACAGTGTCACCGGTCCCTAAATCAACAAAAATTAGCCCAATGTCCCAAAAGGTATTGGTCTATATAATACATCTATAGTTTGATTTTTTTAAATAAATTATAGACCACTTTAGAAACCTGATATTTTACTCCTGTTTTTTTCTTTTCCATTTCTTAGAGAAGAAGATGATCCTTCCCACTGTGCTGTTCCCATCTCAACATCCCTCATTAAGCAAATAGCCACTAAGATACACCCTGGAGGCACAGTTAATCAGATCCTTGATGAATTCTATGGGCCAGAAAAGTCCCTTCAACCCATGTGGCCCTATAATAAAAAGGATTCTGACAGGTAATGCTCTCTAGCAGTCCTTTTCTACAAACATTTCTCAATATTAATAAATAAATGACCATTCACCAAAATGTTAGATACCATAAGAGGTGTTTTTAAAGATTGATTGACTTATTTTAGAGACAAAAAGTGACAGAGGGCGAGGGGAGAAGCAAAGGAAGAGGGTGAGGGAGAATCTCAGGCAGACTCCCCACTGACTGTAGTGTCTGACACAGGGCTCGATTCTAGAACCCTGAGATCATGACCTGAGCTGAAATTAAGAGCCAGCCACCTGACTGAGCCACCCAGGCACCCCAAATGGTGTTCTTAAAAAGAAGATATTTGCATGCATCTATCAGATCCTGACCTTTTATCATCTGGGTAGATATATTTTATGGACTGCTTTACTCATAATTTAGAACATAATTGCATGAAAAGTTTCTTGTGAATGCAAATTCAGCATTGGATGATTCTAGTGTGAAGAGGTGTCATACAAGAGCATTGTGTGTCTGGAATCCTTAAACATATTTCATGAATACTGAAGTCATCATATTTCATTGAGTCTCTTGGATGTGGTATTTGGAACAGGAATGAACAGCTGAGTCAGTGGGATAGCCCAATGCGAGTGAAGCTGTCAGTCTGGAAGCCATATGTTAAAACCTTGTTGATAGAGCTTCTACCCTGGGCCCTGCTTATCAATCAATCCAAGTGGGACCTCTGGCTGTTTGAAGGAGAGAAGATTGTTCTACAGGTTCCTGCTGGCAAAATTATTATCCCTCCTAATTTTCAGGTACTGTAACTTTTTTTTAGCTAATATGAATTCTTTTCTTTCAACAGCTAGCTTTTATTCTGAGCTTGCATTTATATTCTTAACAGAATCAGTTGTAGAAAACTGTCTTCTTAGATGCATATGTAAAGGGTATGGAATGTTCTTTGATATTCAAAGACATTTCAGATGCCTTTTTTTTCCCCCATCAGCAGTATTCACGCTTGAATTATCATTAAATTTGATAACTTGTACTAGTTACATTTTCATTTTCATTGTGTACAGGATATTTGACAAGCATTAGGGTTGGCCTCCTCAGAGTATGTTAAGGATATAGAGCCATATTCTGTGCTAACCCCACTGCCTAGATAAACTTGCAGTTCTTACAAAAATTCTCAGAGATCTACAAGATGGAAGAGAATTGAAGATTTCTGAGCAACTGTTTTTGTCAGAGCCCCTTTTCCCTTATAAGTGGACCTGGATATCCATAATCATGGATGTCCACCCAGTTGTTGATAATAACAATGTGGAGTCATTACTAACACAGGGTGGGGAGGGGGTGGAACCCTAATGTAAAACAGAATTTCACAGCCAGACTATATTCCATCACAAGAGAACTTTCTTGATAAGGCTAACCCATTTCAAGAAAGCACATATATCTTTAAGAAAACAGAATACAAGGAATTACTAAACAAAATGTTTTCCTGGTGGGGAACAATTGGAGAGTCTTCTTTTTTGAGCTGTAGTTCATGAACATCTTTATTCAATTGCATTTTTCCTGTGTGTTTTTTTTTCTTTTAAATAATCAGATGATATTACCTTATGGAATTGGAATGTTAACCTACATGTACCTAAGGTTGCATATTATTCTTTACTCAAATGAAATGAAACCCTCCATTTTTAAGTCTTTGTGTGAAGGGGTTTTCCCCCCTTCCATAAATATGAATCCCATTGTGAATCAAAGAAAACATTGAGAACTAAAAGAAAATGTATGTTGCCATTACAAAAACAAAAACAAAACTCATAACGGGATTTGGTTGCCTAAGTAGACCTATTATATAATATAAAAAATTCCTGTGAATTGAGGTAAAAAAAATCCAAGTTAAGATAAATACTTTATAATTGAGGCATTGTTTTTCCAGGAGGCTTTTCAAATTGGAATATACTGGGCAAATACAAACACTGTGCACAAGTCAGTAGCAATTAAACTGGTCCATAATCTGACATCTCCAAAGTGGAAAGATGGAGGTAATGGTGAAGTTGTGTCATTGGATGAAGAAGGGTTTGTTGATGCTGAAATAAGGCTTGGTGCTTTCCCAGGACATCAGAAGGTAGGATCAAAGTCTGTGTGGCTCCGGGGAAATAGCATGCCATCCCCTCAAGCTGTTTAAGATGAGTCTACCCTTTTCTTTCTAGTCCCTTTTTAGTATTACATGCTCTAGACAATGTATAACAGTGAGACATGCGATTTCTTAGACCTCTCAGTTTCACAGGGTTTGTTTTTTATTTTTTTCCTTTACCAGTGATAAAAGCCATGTCACATAATTTATCCAATAACTGCTCTATTTCAGAACACTCAGAAGTCACTTGATTGATCGTATGTGGGGGAAAAATGAACTTATTCCGAAATATCCACAAATTATACTTGGCCTCCTTTTCTTAGAGCAAGAAGTAGAGTTGCTAACATTCTGAGCACCGAGTGAAAGGACAAACCTCCCATAGCAAATGTTAAGTTTCTGGAAAGGGCATCCTGAGCAGAATCGATTCTGATCTTCCCATAGAACCTAATGTTATGAGGGACTTCTATTCCTAAACAGAGAACTGATACTCGTGATGATATGAATACAGAAAACCTATTTCATCAGTTATTTAACTAAATACAAACGGTGTGTCATTTTCAGCATCAATCTTTTCTAAAGTCTATGAAAACCAATTAAGTTGAATGATATAGTAACAAATCACATTATCCTCAATGGATGGCAGCACAACATCATAGCATACCATGTTGCGGTCTCATGCTGTACTGAATAATATCTTCGCAATTTTAGCACACACACCCCCAAATCAGAAGATAGGCTACCTCATCAGAGTAGCATGATTCAGAATGACCTTTCTCTGGGGAGAAGTTAGATTTTGACAGGTATTTTGAAGAGCCTATTGCAAAAAGTTAGTGTTATTGGTGACTTTTTAAAATAAAATTTCTCTGATACAAAGACGTTGGTTTCTCTTCAGTATTCAGGGCTGTTATCCATTTCCTCAGAGTTGTCTGGGCAACACATGTTTATGTGCTGCCAGCCAAAATACTGTAACATGGGTGTAAATGGCAAAGAGCTGTAAGCGTGAATCACCCAAAGCTGAATAGTTGTAAGTTGAGAACGACCATCAAAACCTGGAAAAAATGTCATGATATACAGTCCAATACCTCCAGCACCTCACAAAGTGGCCACAACAAGTGCTGAATGAATGTGAATGAATGGACTGTTGGAAATAGTATATTTACTATTTATTACATAATAATATATATTTATATCTCATTATTCTTTGCTAGTGATTCTTTTTAATCGCAAGACCCCCTTACTCTCTTAAAAATCCTTATAGGCCTCCAAAATCCTTTTGTGTATGTGGGTTATAACTACTGACATCCATCGAACAAGAAATTAATACAAAGACTTTAGAATGCAAGAACACACATACATTATGTTAGCCATGACAGTTGTGACATCATAGGTCATATAACCTCTGGAAAACTCCACTGTACATTCATGAGACAATTAGAATGGAAAAGACAATAGCATCTTCGTATTATTATAAAAATAGTTTTGACCCTTGGACCCCCTGAAAGGATCTCAAACCCCATGCATGTGCGCATACACACACACACACACACACACACACACACACACACACATACACACACGAGTCCCAGGCCATACTTGGAGAACTGCTGTCCTGACATTCCCACTTACTAAGTGGGTATCTTTAGACAACTAATTCTCCTCTGAGCACTTGACCCTCATAAAGCTTGGTAAGGGAACCTTGTGGAGGTTAAGAGCAGTACTGTAGAGTCAGACTGCATGGTTTCTAATCCCAGCTAGCCCATCTGTCCTTATGACCGTGGGCAAGTAACTTCACTGGTTTGAGCCTCATTTCCCTCTTCTATAAAATGGGGATAATAATAGCTGCTTCGTGTGGGTTATGTGAGGATTCTGTGACTTAACATGCATAAATACTTATGACAAGCAGAGCACAAGAAACCAATTTCTGAGGGCCAACCATTGTTTTTTATCATCATCACTGGTAAAGTTCTCAAAACACCTGGTGGTCCCTACTAGACCTTAGGCAAGGTTGCTGCCGTGATGAGCATGAGGAAGATGAGGAGGAATGCCTAACTGAATTTTTTATGTTGAAAAGATGAACGGCATCTGTTTACATAGAAGAGTTTATAATTAAATATTTTGTGAGAGAATGGGTTAAATAATTTGAAAACAAGTCTCTCTCACTATGCCATAGCACCAGAAATAACTGGTTTTCTAGAATACCCTGTTGTAAATAGTAGCCCCTTTTAGGGGCTGGGACATTTTTGAGGCTGAGAGGGGCCTCCAGTAAATACTCTGGAACACAAGTTAAAATTGGTACTATCCTGGACAAACCAACAGATGAAATGAGCTTTTAAAAATAAGGAATTGTTGGGATGCCTGGGTGGCTCAATGGTTAAGCATCTGCCTTCGGCTCAGGGCATGATCCCAGAGTCCTGAGATCGAGTCCCACATCAGGTTCCCCTCAGGGAGCCTGCTTCTCCCTCTGCCTGTGTCTCTGCCTCTCTCTGTGTGTCTCTCATGAATAAATAAATAAAACCTTTAAAAATAATAAAAATAAGAAAGTGTTATATGCCTTATAACATTTTTTTGGCCTTATGATATTTTAAAAATTCTTTCCTCAATTGTCTTGCAGTTATGTCAATTCTGCATTTCCTCCATGGTACAGCAGGGTATACAAATTATTCAGATTGAAGACAAGACTATAATAATCAATAATATGCCATATCAAATATTCTATAAACCACAGTTATCTGTCTCCAAACCCCACTCTGGAAAAGAGGTAAGCAGTTCATAACATGATTGATTTGTCTGATGTTTTGATAAATTAGCGATAATTAAGATTAATTTTTTAGCCTAGAAAAGAATAATAAACTTAACACTGAATCTAGGTAAAGAGCAATTTATTTTTTATTGAACTAAAACCATGGATGTCAGGTCAGCACTTCCAAGGTAGTTAATGAGCAGAAATCCAACAAGGCAGCAAGTCCTGACACAGTGCCAGGGTCACTGCCGCCTGCACCCCACCTGCTCAGAGGCTGCAGCACACATTTCTAGCATGCTCGCTCACCAACCCGGAGCTCCACCAGCAGGGAAGTGGGCCTGAGGACCGGCTCCTGGGTCTCATGGAAAAAAACATCTGCCTCCCAGGCTGCAGAGCCAACAGGAGCCATGCGGGCAGAAGGCTCAACCCCAACAAAGCCACAGACTTGGGAGCACTTGGGAGTTCTCTGCCCATGAAGAGAGTAAATGTGAAAATGTACCAGCTTATTTATATGAACATTTCACTGGCAGAAAGTAAATACAAGAAGGATTTTTTATTCACTTCTTCATACAATTAAAATGAACACTTGTATTTTGAAAGAGTAAGGAGACCTTTTAAAAGGACTTAAACAAAAAAAAAAAACAAAACAAAAAAATAAATAAAAATAAAAGGACTTAAACACATAATATACTAAGTGGTCTGCTGTTGTTTTATGCTGTTGAAACTATCATAGAGGAATGTATTTTCTTTCTTTACCTCTGCATTTATTTTTATCCGTTTCAGCTCCTAAAAATTACATTAGAGCAGTAAAATAGGATGAAAGTCTTACTCTTCTGAGCTTAGAGTGCATTATAGTATTTCAGAAATGTCAGCATAATAGAATTTCATCTTGGTTCATTGAAGCATTGGTAGAATAACTATGTGACCAGAAGTACTCAGCTGGGCGAGGATGTTCTCATTCTAGGTGAGGATCTGGAAAGACAGTCAGCATGTGTGCAGATAATTCTCCTGTTCCTCCCCACCCTAGGGCTTTCTGAGATACCGGGTCAGGGCTTCCCACACTGACATTTCCTCATCTGAAAACAGGTGTAACGTCACATTCCTTGCAGGTCTTTGGTGGCAATTAAATGAGGTATTATGAGTAAAAAAGCGAGGCACGCAGGAAACAGTAGTAGCCAGCAGCAATCACAACAGCAGTGTTGCAGCAAACTCCTGGTTCGCCTCAGCTTCCTGGAGGCAAGGGGAAGGCCCACTTTCTTCCAGACAGCTGAAGAGTGTCCCCTTTTTCACCCGTACCTGCTTCAGGCAGGTGTGGGAATTTTTTTTAAAGACATGATAATCCCTAGCCCCTCAGGGAGACCATGTGGGACAGTGGGGAAACCAGCAGATAGGAAGCAGGAAGCCTGGCCCCGGCTGGGCTCTGCCATTCACCGTCTCTGTGATGCTGGACAAATCACCACCTCTCTGGAAAGCAGCTTCTTCAGGAGTTTTAAATAAAGTATCTCTGATGGTCCTTTTGAAGTCTGAAATCCTGAGACTCTACTATGCCAGAAACCCTGTGGAATTTCAAGTGAGGGTTGGGATCAGAGCTTCCTCCCTCCTCAGGATAAACCTTAAACAAAAATTGTCTTCTGAGCTCCCAGTCCGCTGTTCTGCATCTCATTCAGCTCTCTCCTACCCAAGGCCCCTCAGGGCCCACCCTTTCAGTTCTTCCATCCCTGCCCAAGAGGACCCCTTCTCCAGCATGTGGCCTGTCTCCCCTTACGACATCTGGATTTTTGCAGAACATGGGAGACATTAAGAACTTTGCATCACCTTCTAAATCACCCCAGCCTTACCGTGTTTCATTATGCCTAGAAAAGCAGACCCCGCTCCCATGGCTTCTAATTGTCTCCTTAGGGCTTTCTCATGGGAATGGGATCCTAACATGCCCACATCCCCCACCTGGCTACCTCCTGAGGATACGTGGTTATGGTTTCTTAGAAACTCTACTTTAAGAAGCTTAATTTCTCTCCATCGGTGTAGTCACTGTGCTCTCTTAGCCTTGTCTTTTCTTTTTTTAGTATTTTCACATTCCAGACAGTGCAACTTTCAGCATTTGCCCGGGGGGAGAGCAGGCTGCTGTGAAGCCCAGCTCCCTTCCTTGCTGGGACCTGATGCCTGACATGAGTCAGTCACCGCTGGACACATCCCTGCTTCAGAAACAGATCCTGCTGGCCTTCTCTCCTGCCGCAGGTGCCGGCAGCTCCCAGTGCTGGAGCCTGCCGGCCATAGTGAGACAAGAGTTTCCCAGACAGAGTGTAGCAGTGCCCTTTGGAAACCGTGGGGAAAATGGATTCTGCACCAGGTATTTTACATACATGTGCATGCCCTTCTTTGCTTGTTGCTACAGCTCTTCATCCAGGTGCCAGGAGAGACAAAAGAGTAGCTGCAGTGCTCCCCATATGTAAAACCAGGTTCGACTTTTATTTTTAACAGTGTCTAGGCATTGTGCGCAAATGTGCTCGTACCTGGGTGGCCCCAGTGTACTACTGGTGAGATTTGTTTTCCTACTACTGATGCAGCTTATACTGGGGGGAAATGGTGGTGTTTGTCCCATAGAATGGCAGCAATACATCATAGTAAAAAGATCGCCTTCCACGATTACTCCTTAGCCTCTGTCAAGGGTTAAAATATGAGGGAGTCAAGTTGGAAAACTTTTTTCCTTTCCCATATTTTACGTCTACTTCAAAATGGAATTCTTCTTTAAAAGTCATTAAGAGAGATAACTTAGATAAACACAAGTCACAGAAGACTCTGTTCTGTGGTTGTTCCTGCACGCAAGTTCCTCCAATTACCAATTACCAATTATGCAAATAACAACCACAGAATCAAGCCGGAGACATGTAATGGTTTGTTCATACTGGACTTTTATTTTGCGGTTGTTTTGCATGCAATACGTCCTTTCTGGAGCTGTCAGGAATGACTTATTTATGGCATACATTAAAAAGTACAAAAGAAAACCTACTGCGATCTTACCAGAGGTACCTTATTCTCATGAATTTATAGACTTTAAGACTTCAGCTCTCCTAACTTTTTGATGTCTACAGAGATTTCTAGCAGTTGTATTTTAAAAGATAACTTCCTAACTCGTGTTACCCATGACAGTAAGGCCCTGTTCCCTACACACATCCCTTCTTCTTTCACAACATTCAGAAACATCCCTGATTTTATAAACACTTTTCATCCCTGATCCTGGAGAAGAGTGGTTATATTTATGTTCTATCTGGAGAAGTTAAGCGTGGCAAGTTTAAGGAAGTATTTTGGAAAGTGATGTGAACCTATGTCGAGAAAACAAAATTTATTTTTAAAACTGAAAGACCTGGAGCCTAGATGGCTCAGCGGTTAAGCACATCTGCCTTCGGTTTAGGGCATGATCTTGGAGTCCCAGGATCGAGTCCCATGTCCAGCTCCCTGTGGGAAGCCTGCTTCTCACTCTGCCTGTGTCTCTGCCTTTCTTTCTGTCTCTCTCATGAATAAATAAATAAAATCTTTTCAAAAAAAATAAATAAACTGAAAGAATCCTAAATAAAATTTCACTTGGAAATGCTGTTTAAAGTTCTAAGAATTGTAAGACATGATTTTATTAATATAATTTAATCTTATCTATGAATACTAAACTAGATATTAGATTGAAAATACCATATGTTAGTCCTGGCCCTCAGCTTTCTTGGCTAGCGAGAAGAAATTCTCTGAGGTTGGCTTGCCCCAGATCTTTCAAAATTAGGCTGGGAAAAGAACTTTGGTATGTATCCAAGGACTGTACTCTGCAAGTAAATTCACTTCCTACAGCCCCATCTCCTCCTCTCCTTCTACTCGCCTCACTCCTATGGTGCACATTTGATGGTGTTACTAATGTGATTCCCTGAATGCCAATGGACAGTTTGTTTTTGGCATTTCAGACAAATACTGTCTTTGGGAAGGACTCACACTAGTGAACAGGATAAATGGCAAATAAATTCTTCAGTGCATTATCAACCCCTTTTTATCACTGTAAACTGAGGGCGATGTTTGGCAAATGTCTGATTTCTTCGGTTAATTTGGTCAGTCCATGCAATTTAAACTTCAGAGAGGGGTTTTTTTTCCCTGTTTTTTTTTTTTTTTTAATTTATTCATAGAGACAGAGAGAGGCAGAGACACAGACAGAGGGAGAAGCAGGCATCATACAGAGAGCCTGATGTGGGACTCGATCCAGGGTCTCCAGGATCACGCCCTGGCTGCAGGCGGCGCTAAACCGCTGTGCCACCGGGGCTGCCCTTTTTCCCTGTTTTGATATGAAATATTGTTAGGTAGTCTGTGGTATACACTGGAAAATTTCTGTCTCCCCATTGCAGAGGGCAGCCTATGCCCACACAGCAGTTTTTCCACTGCCAACGAAGACAGCTTCGCTCTTGGTAGTCAAAGTGAAGATCGTGTAAAGTATGATAATACTGTGAAAATTGACAGCTGTCATTACGAGCCTACCTTTAGAATATAAAAAGAACAAGTACCCAGATTCTCCAGCAGTGCTTCTAAAAGCACGTCAGCTCCTCTTATGCCAAAACTTCCTAAGCATCGTTGAGAAAGAAGACACTCTGTGTGAAGGGTTTAAGGCACATTTGGCCAGGGGAAAGTAGAGTCAAGTCAGGGTTAGTGCAAGGTTAGCTATAATTCTAAGTGGTATAAGTTATTTATTCTTTTAAATAATTTTTGTACATCTTTGAATATTTTCTGATAATCACATGTTAACAATGTTGTGAAAAAATCAGTGAAGCTATAATTAGTGTATGACAGGCAGTAGATGAGAGGATGGTCTCCTTTCTCTGGAAACATTTCCTCTGAGGGATCAAAGAGAAGGTGTTCTGGAGTTGTGAATACTACAAATCTAAATAAACAGGTACCAAGCATTCATTTTTTTTCTAAACCACTTCTGTCATTTGATTTGATTTCAATTCTAGGGCAGTAGCACTGACATACCAAGAACACCTTGGAGTGATTTACTTGACCCTCTCAGAAGACCCTAGTCCTCGAATAATTTTCCACAACAGATGTCCAGTAACAATCCTTATAAAGGAAAATATCAAAGGTATGTTTTATAGCATTGAATTTAAATAATATAAAACCTATATTCTTTCTGGAGGTTTTTATCTAGCAGCTACCCATGATTGCTGTGAAGAATGTTTAAATAAGAGTATCATTCATCCCTCCCTTTTCAAGAAGTTTCTCCTGCCGCATTATGTTTACTATCCCTTGGTCTTTGTCCTCAAGGCCTAAGTCTGCACATGTGTTTTTTTGTTTTTTTGTTTGTTTGTTTTTAGATATTCCAGAGTTTGAGGTTTATTGCCGAAGAATTCCTTCTGAATGCTCAATTCATCATGAACTGTATCATCAGATTTCCAGTTATCCAGACTGCAAGACCAAAGACTTACTTCCCAGCCTCTTCTTGAGAGCAGAATCTCTGGAGGATGTAACAGCCGAGTGGAGCGACGCCGTCGACATCAACAATCAGGGGACACAGGTCAGTGAGCCATGCATGTTCCTCCCAAGGCCCAAAGACAGATTCCCTTTTCTAAGGTTCCATGCTTGTCTGTTTTTAAACAGTTTTCCAAATGCTGAACTTCTTGTTCTCTGTATGAGGACACCTGTGAATCCATTTTTATATGTCATCATTCAGTTATAAATTCTCAAATACAAGTATGTGTCTCCAAAGCGTACTATCCAGCTATTTACCAGAGAGGAGTATTTGGTAAAGGCCAGCCCCCATTGGGTCTAATCCAAGGTCAAAAACAAAATAAAATTGTTAGACTTCTCTACGTAGAGGATAGCCCTCCTGTCCAGAATTTAGGAAAATCATAATGCCAACCCTAGATTCATCCCATTTTTTCTAAGTTTTAAAACTTAATTTAAAAATATACATATTTTTGGGATCCCTGGGTGGCGCAGTGGTTTGGCGCCTGCCTTTGGCCCAGGGCGCGATCCTGGGGACCCGGGATTGAATCCCACATCGGGCTCCTGGTGCATGGAGCCTGCTTCTCCCTCTGCCTGTGTCTCTGCCTCTCTCTCTCTCTCTCTCTCACTGTGACTATCATAAAAAAAAAAAAAAAAAAACATATTTTTAAAATGTACATAACACTTAGCAAATATAAGTACCAAGTTACAAATTCTGAACAGGTAAATGTCCCAATTGGTCTCTCTCTTACTCTCAGGGGTGGATGGTGTTTTATTTTTGTTGAAAATGGCATATGAACCTAGCAGTTCATTTCTGCTGTACTTTAATTTTACCATTTTAGGTGTATAATTGAAAACACTCCCTCTCTGGTACAACCACCACCACTCTGTTCCATCATCCCAGACACTGTACATTTAGGCAGTGATTCCCCACTCTCCCTCCACTCAGCCCTTAGCCCCTGGTAACCACTTCTGTACCTGGCATCTCTGAATGTGTCCAGTTCACGGCACCTCATGTAAGTGGAATCTTACCATACTTGTCCTGCTGTGCCTGGCTCAGTCCACTTAGCATAGGATCTTCAAGGCTCGTTCCTGTGTGTGTCAGCACTTCATTCCACTTTATGGCTGAGTAATGTCGCACTATACTTTGTTACACCTATGAATTCATTTGTAGGTCCCATCTACTATAATGGTCACAAGACACCTATTAAAGTTATAAATATATTTGCCATAATAATGATTATCATTTAATAATCGCCTACTATATGCTAGGCATTGTGCTAAGCACTTGGCATTCATTCCTCTCTAACCCTTACAGTACCTGTACAAGACAGGGCGATGGGCTGCATGTGACAGAAGTGAAAACTGAGCCCTCCAGGAGTAAGGTGACCTAATTCCCATGTGTTACAAGAGAAGGGCCTGGGATCTGATCCAGACCTGCCTGACTCCACAGCACTGCTCCATACCGCTATGCCATGATCCCTACTTCCCTGCCCGGCATTCCTGAGCTTCCCTCTTCCCCAGCCGGCATGTTCTTTCTCATCTATCTAGATTCTCTCTCCTCCCCCCCAACTAAAATCTCCTCCCCACCACCAGCCCCTCTCGGTGTTCATATAACATTTATAACAATTGCATCTCTTTCTCTTCTTTTTAAGATTGTATCTGTTTACTTGAGAGAGAGAGAGAGAGAGAACCGAGCAGGGGGAGGGGCAAAGGGAGATGGAGAAGGAGACTCCCCACTGAGCAGGGAACCCAACATGGGGGGGCCGATCCCAGGACCCCAGGATCATGACCTGAGCCGAAGGCAGACCCCCAACTGACTGAGCCACCGAGGCTCTCCTACATTTATTTCTCTAAATTTGTTTCCTACCAAGTTGGAATTTCTGGGAGTCAGATACCTGGTATATTGATCCTTAGCCTGAGGCAGAGTGCCTGTCAGCATAGTAAGAATAAATATCAAATCAGTAAATGAACAACTGAATGAATGAATGAATGAATGAGAAGATGAGATTAGGTGAGAAAGATTGTGTAAAGGAAGGAAAGAGAGCCCCAGGTCTGACCTTGGGAAAGGCCAGTGTGTCAGTGCAGAGCAGCCACAGAGACTGAGAGGAAACAAGCAGAGCGGCAGGAGGAGAACTGGGCTGGGGAGAGACGGAAGGCCCCGGAAGGACAAATTTATAGGCTATAAAATGGTGGGGAGAGGGAAGCATGGTAGCAATTGGAAATGACAATTGTAAGTGGAAGGGAGAGAGTAGAGGAATACGTGAAAAGACCAGGAGACCACGAAGCAGAGGAGGTCAGAGAGGAGGAAGCCGTGTCTATGCAGTAGGGGCAGAGTCAATCAAGGAGAAGCTGGGGAAAGTCAGTGAGGACCTGTCTGGAGAGCCCAGTGCAAGGCCCAGGGGTGGAATTCTACTTGCCCACAAGACATCAGAAAAGAGGTGGGGAGGGGCATAGGTTAGGGAGAGCTATTTGGAGGGAGGGACCAGAAAACTGAGTGAACTGAGGCACCAGGATGAGTTTATTGTGAGGTATGGAGGAAATCATCTGCTGAAAGGGCTGGCGGCCTGGAGAAAGAGGTTGCTGTGGAAACAGGGGAAGGATGGGGCCCAGGCCAGGTGCTCAAAGAGCCAAGTGGCCCCGGGGGCCACACTACCTGCAGACCTGTGTTTGTACTGGCCCCACACACAAGGGGGTGGTTCCTATCAGCAGCGCTCATTGGCTGCACAGGGAAAATCTAGACCTGTGCAGCCTCAGGAGACATTCTTGGTCTCATTAAGGTACAAAATAAAGACTGCAGGCTTCCCAAGGCTTCCTGAACTCTGCGTCACTTTGGAGATTCTTCAAACCTTGCTTGCTTCTCTATGTGTAGGGTGTTCTTTACAATAGACTTTCTGCCTGCCAAACCTTATTTCAAGGATTCCCATTCACTCTAAATTTCCTCAAACCTTTGTAGTCACAGATACTTCAAAACTAGGAGGAGGTGCTCTTTCCAACACCCTTCTCATCCCTGGTCTGAGGACCCAGCAAAGGCCCACGTTCCCATTAATCTTTGAGGAGCTGTGTGCCATATGTCCTGCAGACCGTGGTTCACTTCCTACTCTGCAGGAAGATTTGTTTCAGACCCTCACCGACATCCCCTCAGTAATACACCAGGGCATATAAATCACTGGGGAGCGAAGGGAGCTGTGTCCTCTGATGAAAGGAAGCAGCCCTTCTATAGGAGTGAATTCGTCTTCCAGGAGCCTTTCCTCAGCCCTTGGTCTGAAGCCCATGATGCGAATTTCAAATCTGACCTTAAAATGAGGATTAAAACACCATAAAACCCCCAATCTGCCCCAAGGAAGACAACTCCTCTAGCTTGTACCAGAGACAGGCCCCTCACCTCAACTTTGGAAATAGGACAGTGTCAGGTTGTACAATTTTGAAATGGAATATGACAGGGAACATGCAGAAAATAAGTTTATAATCACACAAAGAAGGATTCTTTGGATCAGGAGTTATTGGGAAGACCTGGTAGCATGTAGACCCTAAAATTCTGACTGTACTCGGTGTGGGTTTTCCAGGTTTGTGTTCCTGGCTCACACCTGGCTAGAAGACATCTCAGGGCTTCTCACCAGAGGCCCCGAAGCAACAACTGGTGCTCTTAACCATGACTTTACAGTGGTTGGTGGCCTGACTCCAAGGAAATCCTTGTTATTTTCCTAATAAATAAGTTGAAGACATAAAAAATGAGCTTTACATTGGCCATTTTAAGCCAGTTTTGATCCTATCAGGAAAACAGTTTAGAACCCAGAATAGGTAATGGGGTTGTAGTGTCTGAGGATCAGAGACCTCATTTTCATCAGTGTTAGGTGATATTTTTTTGGATAAAAAGGTACAAAGAAAACGCAGCTACCATTTTACTAACATCAACACTGAGAAGTGCACTTCAGTCACTGATCATCAAATATGTGCTGAATTTCTAGAATGTGCCAGACGCTCTAACCAGGTACTAGGACCATGTGAAACACAGTGAACAAGAGGGAACACTACCCTTGCCCTCAAGGAGATGCCACATGGAGGAAACCAATAACAAACAAGTGATCCCTGAGGCTGTTGGGTTGTGTGAACTCTGGGAAAACTGCAAGGGGAGGTCAGCTGTCCTGTTGGGATGGACAGCAGACTAGGTTGAGAGGCCAAGGAGTGTCCGTCGGGTAAGAGACCTCGTGTCTCTGCCTTTGAGTTGAACAGGCTTTAAGTAGACAGGAAAGTGGGAGATTTTTCTCAGCAGAAAGAACACGTTTGAAGCTTTGGTGCTCAGGGAGGGAGCCTGGTCCTTTCTGGTCTGGGATCTATGTGCCAGTGTGGCCAGAGTGGCAGATGAAGGAAAAAGGGGCAGAAGGGGGCTGGTGAGGCGATTCAGGGTCACACCTGGCAGGATTCTGGATCTGCAACCAAGGAATTGGGTTTATACCTTAAGAACCATGGGAAGTCTGAATTTTTTTCTGAAAAGCAATCCTTGAGCTATTGAAATAGCAAAGGAGGAGAAGCAGTTTGAACCCTAGAAGGTTTGCAGATGAGTTTTCTTCAAAAAAGATCCAGTAAGTTCTCATGATCTTTCATGTTTAGTGGAAGTGTTTAGTGGAGTCAGTGTCCCTGGGGTTTTCTTCTCCATCTGTGTGGAAGATGGGGAATGACAGTCCTTCGTGTTTCTGTAGCTCTCACCATTCACGAAGTGCTTTCACATCCGTAGTGTCTATTCTTTTGTTCATTTATTCAGCAAGCTTATATTGAGGAACCATCCAGGGCCAAACCTCTTCCCTGAATAAGGCATTACTCCTGCTCGAAGGACCTGAGCGTAAGTAAATAAATACAGTCAAGTGGAATATGTCCTAAGACAGAGCCTTTGATCACTGCAATAATTCTCAGATTGTTAGGGCAATAATTTTTGTTTATTTTCCTGATGAGAAGATTGAGGCTTAAAGAGTAATCAGCTAGGTGGTTTATAACTAAGCAGGATCAGGCTGGAACTGGGATCTGCCCACATGTGGCCCAGTCTTGCTTTTTCTGCACCAAACTGAGGTCACCGTCTGACCTTTGAAGTCCAGCCCCAGCTACAGATATTGCTACCTGAAGGTTCATGAGAGCACGGATTAGAAGTTTTCTACTTTCGCTTTATCTAGGGCAAGGGTCCCTCCCGTGACGTCTCCCCTCAGTGTCCCAGCCGTGGCTTATTCCAGCAGTGACTATAGGAAAGTTTCTGCCTGTATCAAGCTGAAAATTCTCCCTCTGTGGCACCCACTCATTCATCCTTGTTTTAACCTCTGGGGCATCACAGATTGTTTGCTTCCCCTCTAATATAGCAACACTACAATTATTTGAAGGCAGCTTCAACATCTTCTCTAAGTGTTCCCTTATCCAGGCCAAACATTTCTGGTTCCTTGAATCATTCCTTCAGTAAATGTGATTTCCAGACTGATCACCACAGTTACCCTTGTCTGAATACACCAGTGTGTTATGTTCCCTTTTAAAAATCTGGCAGTCAGAATTATACATAGTATTCCAAATGTGGTCTAACCAGCTATTACCTCCCTGTGCTTCCATTAATAAAGTAGAAGATTGAGTTAGCTTTTTATTAACAAGTTCAGACTGTTTGTTATTATTGAACTTGTGGTCAACCACATCCCCCAGGTCTTTATCATATGACTTGCTGTACAGTTGACTTTTTGAACCCAGTGACAGAACTTTGCATTTATCCCCAATAAATTAAATCTTGTTGCTATTGGCCTGGTCCAGCTTGTTGAAATCACTTTTAAAAAAATCGTGATGCTGTCATCCAACATATTAAGTATCCTTAGTAGCTTTATGTCATCTATAGATGTGGTAAGCACACATTCTACGTGTTCATCCAAGTCATTAATAAATGCGTCGAACAGGACAAATCCAAGGTCTTCATGGCTATGGAGGGTCACTGGATACCTCCCTAACACGTGGTTTCGGTCAGCCACTGACACCTCAAACTGCACGATCATCTAGTCCACATTTCTTAAAATAAGAAAAGTCATCTCAAAGCATTTTTTAAACCGTACTACCTAAGATGTGTCTTATCTTGTTTACAAGATTATCAAGAGGCTCTGTGCTGATGAACCGGCACTCAGACATGTAATCAGTGCACTTGATGCAGAGCAGACCAAAAGGCCCACAAGCACTAATGCTAAAGATCATGTAGTCAGATTCCGACACCTTTAGCCTCCATCCAAGAATGTTTACGTAGAAAAAAAGCTATCAAATCAAATGAGGATCTGATTTAGAAAATGTGCCATAGAGATATTTTGCCTTCTTGCTCACGTCACTCACCTTCCTCCTCCACCCCGTATCGGGGCCACACAGATATCACCAAGTTGGCACCCACTTCTGAACATCTGCCAAGTGCCCTAGTCTAGAGTCTTCTATATGTTTATACTTTGTCCCGGTTGAGTCACACCTGCTTTTAAAGATACTTGGGAGTAGGGATTTCCCTAAATATTTTTTCAGCAACTATACAGAGGGAAGAATTAGAATAGAATTCTAATTCTAGAATATCACTATTTTGTTTTCATCTTTATCTAGCCTTTTCTCATTTTAGAAATTCATCTCCCTTATTTTCCTCTCTGGGATATCTCATCTCATTGCTTTAGCTACAACTATCAGCCAGCCGGTCACTCTCAGATCTATCCCTGGCCCCTGCATCTCTCCTAAGCTCCATGTCTGTGTTCTTAGCCACCCACCAGACATCTCCACCTGAAACTGAGGAGCACCTCAAACCCAGCATGCCTGAAACCCGAGTGATCATATGCCATTTCCCAGGCCAGCTTCTCTTAGAGTCACAACTCCCCAGTATAAAAACCTTAAATACTATGTATGTAAATTTGTATTGACTTATTGCTCTATGTCAAGCACTCTGTAAATATTATCATTAGTCCCTGCCACATCCCATAAAGGTAGATGCTACCCGAAACCCGAGAAGTCACCTTGCACAAAGCAAGTGAACCTGGGATCCAGACTCTGACTGCCAAGCATCTAAGCCTATAGTTTTCCTACTGAACCCCAGTGTCTTCCCTTTCCCTCTTTACCCCCACACATCCAGTAAGTCACCTGGTTCTGGCAGAAATTCCTCAGAAATGTCTCTGGATCCACCCCTTCTCTCTGGGACCATGGTCTACTTCAGGCTTTTTCCCATCATCCCTCTCCCAGAGTTTGGCAGTAGCCCCTCAGAAGGTCTCTGTTGTCAGCCTCATCACCTTCAACTCTATATCCACAGATACCACCCAAATGATTAGTAAAATACAGAGTCCAGCCCAGAGGAGGCTTTCCAGTCCACTAGACTACTTAGACCACCACCTGAGACATCTTACTCCTTTATTCCCTCTACAGGTTAAGGGTCAGTCCCATAGCACACCTGCAAATTTCTTCTTCCCTTCAAAGCCTACGTCTTGACTTCTTGCATATCATGGTTTTCCTTAAGATATTTTCTTACAAGCCACTTGAGCTGGAGATAGAAGTAGTACCTTTTCAATCTATTCCTTTCCAAAACAGGGAGTAAAAGTTTTTATGAAAAATGAATTTTAGGCAAAGGTCAGAACAAATAAAATGGCTGACTTACCTGCAGATCTATTTATGGAGATTGAGTATCTGCCATCTGTAAGCTGGAGACCAGGAAAACCATAGTGTAATTTAGTCTGGGCCCAAAGACCTGAGAACCAAGGGAGCTGATGGTATGAATTTACCAGAAGATGAAATAAGACATCTTAGTTCAACAGTGAGGCAGGGGAGAGGGAGCAAATTATTCCTCCTCCACCTTTTATTCTTTTCAGACCCTCTACAGACCCACCCACCCCACACTGGGGAAAGCAGTACACTGAGTCTACTGATGCTAATCCCTTCCAGAAACATCCTCACAGACACATCCAGAAATAATGCTTCACTTGGCCAGTCAGGTTTACTCATTACTCATCACAAAAGGAGGTAAAAGTCTGAGGCGGGAGCAGCATGAGTGAGGTGTAAAGGACGGAGGCCCAGCAAGGTATACCCCGTGGCTGTTGTAGCCCAGTTGAGAAAGAAATCAGTAAAATACAAGAGGAGGTGAGGAGAGTGCAGAAGGAGTTTTACTAACAGTTCTACCTATGATTTAAGTCTACCTCAGTTGCAGTGCTGGGATGTTTTATATCTCCCTCCTGATTATCCCTAGACTGCCACATGCAGCCAACAGGGAAAAAGAGAGAGGGACACGGAAAGAGAGACTTTCAAGAATTCATCCTTTTATTTCCTGTGTCCCCTTGTAACTTATTAACTTAGTAATATTAAATTAGTATAATTTTTAAAAATATTGTTCATTGGACATGAATCTAATAAGCCATCATTTTAATAAAGATAACGATATATAGAAAAGCACAAGTTTATATTAAAGTGTTTCCTGGGATCCCTGGGTGGCGCAGTGGTTTAGCGCCTGCCTTTGGCCCAGGGCGCGATCCTGGAGACCCGGGATCGAATCCCACGCCAGGCTTCCGGTGCATGGAGCCTGCTTCTCCCTCTGCCTATGTCTCTGCCTCTCTCTCTCTGTGTGTGACTATAATAAATAAATAAATAATAAAAAATAAAAAATAAAAAATAAAAAATAAATAAATAAATAAATAAAGTGTTTCCTATTTGTAATCATAGTAAAAGACAATGTAGTAAGTAGAGGGCAGGACATGGGGCTGGGATGGCATTCTTACACCCACACTCGTGGGAGAGAATCTCACTGATCAAAGTGCTCCAGCACATAAAGGGTAAACACAGAGTGTCCTCCAAGTGTGCAGTGGTTAGAGATGCACAGCTCCTGCTACATGTTGCCACTAGCCTCCCCAGACATGCACACACCCACACTCTACCAGTATGAGGTGAAGAAAGAAAAAACACCAAAGTGATGGTGCCCATCAGGACTGACTGGCTTATGCTGCAGTAACGAATAACTCAGCAGCAGGAATCCCCTCAGCCATCTGTTATCTAATTGTCCATTTTCCCACACGTGGAACAAACAAACAGCCTCCCCAGGGTTCTGTCCAGTGAGAGCATCCCACTGGAAATCCAGTACTTCTGAGTGATGCTTAGGTCTGGACATGACTGCCTTCTTTTGGAGTTGTGAGTTCCTGTCCTTCTGCCCTTCCCCCCATTTTACAAGCTAGGATAACCATGGTAACCCCTCTAAAATGGAAAGGGGAAAGGCAGCCCTGGTGGCTCATGGGTTTAGTGCCACCTTCAGCCCCTCAGGGCGTGATCCTAGAGACCCAGGATCGAGTCCCACGTTGGGCTCCCTGCATGGAACCTGCTTCTCCCTTTGCCTGTGTCTCTGCCTCTCTCTCTCTCTCTCTTTGTGTGTCTCTCATGAATAAATAAGTAAAATCTTTAAAAAAAAAAATGGAAAGGGGAAGAATGAGTTGTAATGGCAGCCCCGCATCTGTGACAATTATAAAAATTTTCTGAGCTCATAATTGTGGGGTTTATACCCTGGAGCAAGAGCTAGTCTTTGAGCCCTGTTTCTACTCTTGGAACTGCTCTCAGTATTTTTCTTCTAGTCCCTGAATCATCCCTCAGAGATCTTCCCCAATTACATCTGAAGCTGTGGTAATTCTCAAGCAATCATAGCCTCCTTTAGTCTAGGCTCATGGGTTTACTGGGCAGTAGTCATTTCTCAAAAATTAGTTGATTTCAGAGGATTGTAATACTGATAACCACGTCCATGGTCCTTTCCAAGGTATGTCTGTCTTCTTTACCTCTCTCTAGATTTAAGAGAGCTTCTATGGCAAACTTATACTTTTAATGTAAACTGTCTTCTGAGTCACTTAAACAGTTAAGAGGTTAAGGCAGAGTATTAATCTGCCTTCATATCCAAAGACTGAACTTTGATCTCCTGCTCTCTCTCTCTATTCCCTTTCATTTTTATTTGCAAACTGGCCAATTCTTTTCTGAGCTCATGTCTTCTACAGAATATATCGCCAGAGACAGCCAATAGCAACAACACATGCTACTAATGTTTGTTTCTGAACTTCATCTTTTGGAGGTACCAATGGATTAGGTTTATAATCTGCTTCCCAGGTAATCTCAGACAACAGTCTTATGAAATGTCTTGCTACTTCATAACATGAATTGCCACTGTAGTATCTTCAAATATCAATTTCTGCTGCCTGACCACTAAGCCAAGGACTCATATTTTAGATTTCTGCTGGAGCCTTACTTCTATCACCAATAACTATACTGTATTAGTTAGTATAGGCTAGGTTTTGCTGCCTATCAGAATCCTAGCATTTACATCTTGCTCATGCTTTGTGCCCAGGCAGCTCTGTTCTACATGGTCACTCAGGGATGCAGGTGATGGAGATTCCATTACCTTCTGTCTGCCCCAATGTAACAAACCACCCCCAAAACCTAGAGGCCTGAAAATGACTAATGTCTCATGAGTCTGAAGGTTTGTCTGGATGATTTTTCTGCAGAATGAGCCTGGGATCACTCATGCAGCCACATTCTATTGGAGGTTGGCAGAGGGATGAGTTCAGCTGGAAAGTCTGGGCATCTCTCTCACCATGTGGTCTTTCCTGTCTAGGGAGGCTAAACCAGACTTCCTTACATGGTTGGCAGGAGGGCAAACCCCAGCAAGCAAGCTTTGTCAGACTTCTTGTCTCATGTTTGCTGATGTCCCATCAGTCGATGGCAGGCACATAGCTGAGCTCTGTGTCAGTAGGAAAAGGGACTGAATGAAGGGCCTGGAAGCTGGATGTGCAGCTCCTTGACTGTGTAATAATCTGCCACAACCAGCTAAACCAGGAGTCAACAAGCTGCTTCTTCAAAAAGTTTCTTCTTCTTCAGTAAATATTTTAGGCTTTGCAGGCCATATAATCCCTCAGTTTTTCAACTTTGCTATTAGAGACAATATATATATATATATATATAAATGAGCATAGCTATATTCCCTCCCCCCCCCCAATTTTATTTACATTTAACAGGCCATGGATTGGATTTATCCTACCACTGATCTAGAACATAAAGCCTTTATTCAGTCTCTGTAGCAGGGGAAGAAGACTGGCTCTTTTATGCTTTGACTCAGAAGTAACAATATCAATTCTATCTTTATTTTAGCTCATTGACCAGCACTTAGTCACATGGCCATACCTAACCACAAGGGAGTGAGGAGTATAATCCTATTCTGTGCCTAGAAGGAGCTAGGTATGGGTGGACACTAGAAGTCTCTACCACAGGAGCCACACTGAGATGATATCATGATGCCCAATCAGATCTTGATTGCATACCAAGTACTGGTTATAAATACTGAAGAAAATGGACACACAGCCATTGCCCTCATGAGCTTATACAGAGATCATGATGATTAATACACTAAGAGGGAGAAGCATGCTATACATCTCTGCCCTGGAAATATTAGTTATTATCTCATCATTTGTGTCCTTGGCTTTTTTTACTAGCTAAGCTGAGAGCAATTGGAGGGTGTGATTAGATCTTCTTGGTTCCTTAGGTGCCTGGGTAGCTCAGTCAGTTAAGCATCCAGTCCCTGATTTTGGCTCAGGTCATGATCTCAGAGTCGGGAGATGGAGCCCCACATCAGGCTCCTTGGTCAGTGGGGAGTCTGCTTCTCTATCCCTCTTCATCTCCCCCATCCCCACCCCCGGCTTATGTGCTCACGCTCTTGCTCTAAAATAAATAAATCTTTAAAAAACAAAAAAAGAAATCTTCTCCATCACTAATATAGTGCCATGCTCTTCGTAGGTGCACTCTAAGTATCCAATAATTGGCTGAATGATTAACAACCAGACCATCAGACCAAAACAAGGATTTATTTTAAGACTTCCGAGAGAGGGCAGCCTGGGTAGCTCAGCAGTTTAGCGCCCCCTTCAGCTCAGGTTGCGATCCTGGAGACCTGGGATAGAGTCCCACGTCAAGCTCCCTGCATGGAGCTTGCTTCTCCCTCTGCCTGTGTCTCTGCCTCTCTTTCTGTGTCTTTCATGAATAAATAAATAAAATCTTTAAAAAAAAAATGTGTCCCACTCTCACCCCTTAAAAAAAAAAAAAAAGACTTCTGAGAGAACCTAGGTACAGGTGCCTAATTTCCCTAGCAGTGAGATACCTACCTCCCTACTCCGTAGAGCTGCCACTGGACAAAATGCTTGACATTGTGAGCTGTTTCTCTGCCTGTGAAAAACAACATGAACTAAAGTCCGTGTCTCTTCCATTCTAGTGGTGGGTGAAAGGAAAACATAGCAAAATTTTTCTCAAGTCCAGATTTTCGACCAGGAGAGGTACCTTAAAGGATTAGGTCCATTTACTTGCTTCAAAGTCCCTTGGGCAGTGCTCGCTTCAGCAGCACATATACTAAAATTGAAACAAAGTCCCTTGGGCAGTTAACAAAAACCATCAGTTTGCCTTGTCTTTACTATCTTAGAAGGAACCAGGATCCTCATTTCACAGTGCCTACAGATGACTTTGAAAATGAGCAGAACAATAAATATTCCCCTTTTTTATCCTTTCCTTCCCTCTTTTGAGTGTTGACAGTTCTATCCTAAAACCCTGAGACATGCACTGAAGTTACAGTCACTGAGAGAAAAATATAGGTGGGGGCACAGGGCCTTAGAAAGGTTTGTGCCAAATGAATTCTCTCACATCATAAGCATAGTAAAAAAGCAGTTGACTTGGGTCACCTGGGTGGCTCAGTCAGTTGAGCATCCCGCTCTTGATTTCTGAGCAGGTCATGATCTAGGGGGGCACAGGATCAAGCTCCATGTCAAGCCCTATGTTGGGCTCCACGCCCAATGAGGAGCCTGCTTCTCTCCCTCTTCCTCTGCCCCTCCCCCCTTACATGCATGCATTCTCTGTCTCAAGTAAACTTTTTTTTTAAAAAAAGGTGACTTTGTATATCATACAAAATAATAAATGTCAATGTTTCTGAAATAATACCTGTTTTGTTTTAGATTCGTGAGCTGAGCCAGTTTTTAAGTTGGCTGCATTCCAGATTTTGTCCTAGTCAAGTTCAATTTTTACCTTAGAACAGATAAGGCAAATTCAGGATACAAGGTCTTTTGAAACACATATTTTTGCAAAACAATCCATTTGGGAAACATGTCCATAAAGAACAGATGGACTCCTCTCCTTGCCTCAAGAAACTGACAGTCTAGCAGTTGAGTGACTGTACTGCAAACAGTACGGATTTGTGACCATACATAGGATTTGGAAAGGACCAATGTGGGGGAGGGTGTCTTCTGGGCACAGGGTCTGCTGAGTGACAGACAAGGGCTAAGCTATGGGGCTAAGCTATAGTGTGGCCATAGGATGGAAGAGAAGGCACTCGTAGAGGATGAGCAGGACTGGAGCATCTGATGAGCGCTATGCTGCAGGAGATGAGCAGAGGAGGGAGAGGTGGTTGTCCAGGTGCCCTGAGTGCTGCATATGGTCAGGATCTCTGAAGGAGGAGCCATTATGCAAGAAAGAAGCCCAGTGTCATTGAAGTCACTTCAGTGGTCTGAGTCTGTGACTCTCTCCTGTGGTTCTGTGTACATATTTTCCGGTACTCATCATACGGTCAGCATTAGAGTCTGTTCATTACATGTCAGGCAGGCACCTTGCTTTGTTCCTTCATCCGGGAATTTTCAACCTTTTATTTACTGTCCTAACAGTAATAAAGGGCCCAGACTTGGACTGAATTGATACTGCAAATTATCAAAATTAGCGTTCCCGAACATAGGAGGTTCTTGCTCCTACTCTTAGGTAATGCTGGCTGTGAACATGATGTTCTTGGAGTTGTTTTTCAAGTAGTTCTGTTTTCAAATATTTATCCATTTTAGCAACCTTGGTATTCGATGCTGAAAGGACATCTGTTCTCCAGCCTGGTACCTGGCTTCTGAGGTAGAACTTTTTTGGGGTCTTAGTCCACCTTCCCATGGAAGAAAAATTAATTTTGACTCCAAGCAAATGAAGTTATTTAACAGTAGTGTTACAAGTTATGTGAGGGACCAAGGGACCTTGGGGTATTATGGCGTTTCTCATTGGTAAGTTTTCTGGTATGTTTCTATGTCCAAGGATAGAAGGGCATCCTCGTGGTAGTAACTCAACACTCAAGAGTTTAAAAGTTGTTTGTATGTTGCATTTCAAGTCCTGAGTTTCAGGGTTTTTTTTTTTTCCCACCAGAGATTCGTAAGCCCACATAAAGCTGACCTGTAGCTGGGCTCTAGGCCACACAGAGCTATTTGCCAAAAGCAAAGAAGCAGAGAATGAAGACACTCATGTCCTGTCATCCATCATTGTTTTTTGCAATGAACCTTACAACTGGATATTGAAAAATCTGGATTTGATCTTTCTTTCTTTCTTTTTTTTTTGAGTCAGCTGAATAGGGCAGCCTGGGTGGCTCAGCGGTTTAACACCGCCTTCAGCCCAGGGTGTGATCCTGGAGTCCCGGGATCAAGTCCCACATCGGGCTCCCTACATGGAGCCTGGTTCTCTCTCTGCCTGTGTCTCTGCCTCTCTCTCTCTCTCTCTCTCTCTCTCTCTCTGTCTCTCATGAATAAATAAATAAAATCAATCAAGCAATCAATAAATTCAGCTGAATAGCCTGTACACATCGATATAAAGAAATAGAACTAGCTGTTGAGCCAGAACTTAAGACCTTTGAAGGCAGCCATGCAGATAGTGTTTCTTACTTCTTTTTAATCAGATTTTGAATATTCTTTTTGCAGGTTGTGTTCCTGACTGGCTTTGGCTATGTATATGTGGACATCATCCTTCAGTGTGGCACAGTCTTCATCACTGTGGCCCCAGAAGGAAAAGTGGAACCTATTTTAACCACCAGCAACAGGTAGGATTAGTTATTATCCCATTAGCAGTATGGTAAGCTTTCCTGTTATAAAGTCATAAGCCTGCTACTTACCATTCATGATCATCTCTATATATACATTAAAGGTTTTGGTGAATTATTGTGTAATCCATAAGGATATGGTCATTAGCATTAAGTTGTACCTATAAAAAGCAGTTCTTTATCTTCTTTGGTACCCCTTCCATTGGTAAGTTTAACAAAATGATTTACAAACTAAAATATGCATCTTCGAATTACATATTAGCATCAGCATGAAATGTACATTAATACTTCTGTATCCGCTTGACCACCTAGTAATTAGTAATCTGACTTAGCAATTAGAGCTCCATCAACAATAAATTCACCTCTTAGAGTGTTGCCATCAGATTTTACAAACATGAACCAAAGAGTTAATATACTCAATTTAAGAGAATTGCTATAATCCAATAGAAATGGTATGAAGCTAGCTCCTCCTAAAAGTAAAGGCACATGCATGACCAGGAAATTGTAGGAAGCTAAAAAAAAAAAAAAAAGGAAATTGTGAAAGAGGAAATGTGAGTAATCAAAAAAATGCAAATTTAAGTAAGATATTACTTACCTAAGTAACAATGATTTGTCATCATATACAGTTCAAGTGGAAATGTAAACTGTTGCCATTTCCTGGAAGGCACTTGAGCAACATCAGAAAACATTTCTAGAACTAAGATTCAAAAGAAGGAACCAAATTTTCAATAGATACAGTGCTTATAAATGATTATCTAGTAATTTTCTGCAATTTAATTTTCTACAAGAAGAATTTATTTTAGCATCAGAAGTTTATTATTAAATTTCTATTTAAAATGTAAAATAATAATATCAACTTCCATACATTTTTTTAAAAGTCCCTTGCTTTTCATATATAGTTAAGAATTTATTAATTAGGACCTGCCAACTCGTTATTAATTTGAACTTACAATATCTCAGACAACATTGGGTAGAATGTTTTTGCTTGTAAAAAATGAGCAGCATAACAAAATTGGAGGCTTAATATAAAATTACATAACACAAAATTTCAAGCCTGTACAACAATTTCAGAAACATTTGTCTAGGGCATTAATAGTGCATAATTGATCAGAGTAGCAACAAATTATACGTTTAGTGGTAGAAATAGGAAGTTTCTATTTTTCAAAAAACACAAATATTTACTAGTATTGCCTTAATTCATTTATTCAAATATTTTTTGGCTTGCTGGATGCCAGGTGCTATTCTAGAGATGGGAACACAGCAGTGACCAAAAAGACCAAAATCGCTGCTTTTTCTACACTCATAGGTATAGAATGGAAGAGAATAAACATAATAAAAAAGGAAATTTTATGATACAGTAGAAGGTTGGCTTTCTGCAGGGATAAAAATAGATGGGTGAGAAAGACCAGGAATGCCAGGGCATAGGAACAGAGAGAGAAAAAATTTTAAAAACCGGTGTAGGTAAGCCTCACCATGAAGTTGACATTTGAGTAAAGACTCAAAAGCTGCAAGGGAGATAATAACGTGGCTATCTGGTGGGAAAGCTTTCCAGACAGTGGGCACAGCTGTTTCAGAGGTCTGAAGTAGTGTATCTGGTATATTGGAGGAGCGCGAGAGGAGCCAATGTGGGCCCAATAGAGTGGGTGAAAGTGAAAGTAATAGTATCTGAGGTCAGAGAAGTAAGAGCTGGACCAGGGGGACTTGTGTAGGGCCTAGCTTTGATTTTGAATGAAATGGGGCAATCCTTGGAGCATTTTGAGTAAAGAAGTGACATGATCTGATCTGACCTAAATTTTTAGAAAATCATTGGCTGCTTCATTGAAGTAGACTGGAGAGAGGTAAAGGTGGAAGCAGGGAGACTAGTTAAGAGATTGTTACAGTTACTCACACTAGAGATGCCGATGGCTTAGACTATGATGAGATCAGTGGAAATGGGAAGAAAAGGTCAGATTCTGGACGTGCTTTCTAAGAAAAAAACCAATGAGATTTCCCTGATGCACTAAGTAAGGGTTGAAAATAGAAGTATCAAGGATAACTCCCAAATTTGTGCTCTAAGCAAGTGGTAGGATGTGGTTGCCATTAACTGAGATAGGAAAGACCATTTATAGGTTGGGGGTGGAGGGTAAGATTGAGAGTTTGATTGCAGACATGACAAGTTGAGACAAGCATCTATGTGGAGAGGCAGTTAGATATTGTAGACTGGCAGTCGGGTAGTTCTAAGCTGATGTTGTGACAGAAGAGTCATCTGCACAGGGACTGCGTATCAAGCCATGATCTCCAAGGGGATGGCAAGGGCCAAACCTCGGGCACCTTAATTTTCAGTGGTCAGGGAGAAGAGGGGGGTCACAGGATGAGTGAGGATGTAGAAGAGCCAAGAGAAGACCTATAAAGGGAGTGTTTCCAGACAGAAGGACTTATTGACAAGGTAAAATGCAATTACAGGTCAGGTGAGCCACAGACCAAAAGGCCCAGTAGCACAGAAGTCACTGGGTAAGAGTTGTTTGGGTAGACTGTGGGGCAGAAGCCTGCTTGGAGCACTGCAAAGAGATGATGGAAGCCTGCAGCAGACAGTGGAGACGTTTATATGTGAGGGAGAGTAGAAAACAGAGCAGTAGCCAGAGGAGGAAGTGGAGTTACAAGAGTGATTATCAAGACAGGAAATAACCTCATGGTTAGAGGCTGCTAGTAATGAAGGAAAAAATGAGGACATAGGAGGGGGTGGGTGGCTGGAGTGATGCCTGGAGCAGGTGGCAGCAGAAGGCTTTCGTGCACCACAGAGGGGCTGGCCTGAGGCCGAGACATGCAAGGTGGGCCGGGGACCTGGGCCCTTGGCGACTTTTCTTCTGTTCACTTTACTTCACAGTGAGGAGTTTGGATTATTTGATTTTACCTTTCTGCCTTGAGATGATCTTGATAGAGATTTGGTGTGCAAAGACTAGAAGAATCTTAGGGTAAAAATCTGATGTTGATGAGCAAGCTCGTACAGAACGCAGTGAGAGCTTGTAAAGTCCCGTAGACAGCATTTTTCCCAGTACTGTTGGGAGTGTGACCGGCTCTGTCTGGACACCATGAACTGAAAGTTGAATATTTGTTCCTCATGAGAATCTGATGGACTATCAGGAGGTGTGTAATATGGCACTACTGAGGGGGAGCAGGGAGGGAGGAAGGAGGGGAGAAGTAAAAGAAAGAAAAAAGAGCAAGGGTGAGACTGATGTTCTTCCGTCTCTCCTTTAGAACTCTGGAGAAGATGGTGACACTTAAACTGTTCATCACGCAGTTGAGCCTGGTGGTGTTTGATGACCTCAGCCACCACAAAGCATCATCTGAGCTCCTGAGACTCACACTGGACCATGTTTTTCTCCAAGTGGCCCCCGTGGCTGGTCCCCTGCCCGGGGAAGAGGCCGTCGCCGCGCCCCTGCGGCTCCACGCCGTGGAGCTCTACTGTGGGGACCTGCAGTTGGACAACCAGCTGTACAGCAAGTCCAACTTCCACTTTGCTGTCCTGGTGTGCCAGGGGGAAAACGCAGGACCCGTGCAGCGGGCTAAAGTGCACAGCCTGCTGGCATCCGGCAGAGACCTGGAAGAGTACAAGAAAGATTGTTTCATCAAGCTTTGCCTCACGCTGAGCGAGGGCAGGAGCTGCCGCTTGGATGACATTAATGAGTTGCGCTTTGAGCTGAAGCCCGCCCGGTTCTACGTGGAAGACACGTTCGTGTATTACATTCGAACACTCTTCGAGACCTACCTGCCCAGCGGCGACCTGGCCGGCTGCCCTGCGGGCCCCTCCGGCGGGGAGCAGGTGTTGCCCACACAGGTCAGACAGCACGCCAGGGCCTTGGTGAATCCTGTGAAGTTACGGAAACTGGTGATACAGCCAGTGAGTCTCCTCGTCAGCATCCATGCTTCCCTCAAGCTGTACATCGCCTCCGACCACACGCCACTGTCCTTCTCGGTGTTCGAAAGAGGCCCGGTCTTCACCACGGCCAGGCAGCTCGTCCATGCCCTGGCGATGCACTATGCCTCGGGGGCCCTTTTCAGAGCAGGTGAGGTCACAGGCCAATGAGCTAGAGCTCGGGCCAGAGGGAACTGCTTCCGGGGTGCCTTATCGCCCTCAAGACCTAGGGAAGCGAGGCAGTGGGAGGGGAGGGCCTGGGATTTGCAGTTAGCCCGCAGTAGGTTGAAATCCACGCTCTGCCACAGGCAAGGCCTTGGGCAGATTATCTCCCCGAGTCTCGGTTTCCTCATCTATAAAATGGGTTTTAAGATTTCCAAGAGGATAGAATAAAAGCCCTTGGCACATAATAAACACTGTAATGCAACTTCGACTTTTAATCCCATGTAGCAGATACTTTAGCAGCTCCCTGCAGGTCCAAAGCTCTGGATTAGTGTATTTGTGCAATTAGGAAAACTAACCCCAGGCCTCAGCCCCTGGGCCTAAAAGAAATCCAGTTGTAGGATGTTAGCTTCCTACATTACAGTGAATGAATAGCTGTAGGTGCAAAATTCAGAGGATTTGTGTGCTCGTAAGATGCATAAAGAGCTTTCTACCTATCGAGTGTGGCCCTGCCTATCTAGACAGATAGCAAAAAGAAAGTGGCTGGTGTGTCCGACCACTTTCAGCGCCCACCACCCCCACCCCGAGATGGAAAAGTCTGCTGCAGAGGGCGGGGGTGGCTTGAGTGTGCGTACAAAATGTCATATGGTAAGTACTATGCGCTGAAGGTTCCGTGCAGGGGACAGAGTGGTCTCCGAATACTCTGTGGTAGCTGGCATCAAAACACACGTTCCTCACCGAATTCACTCTCCCACATGATTTCAGTTTGATTATCCAGCCCCTCATGTTCCCATGAATTCAAGCAACAAACACCAACCGGAGTTGGCCTTGTGGGTCCTTTCTTAGCAAAGAACATGGTAGTCTTCCTTCCCGAGAGGAACAGAGGAAAGAAGGTCGATGACCCTGTACTTGGTGAAAGCATTCCCATACAAGTTTGATGTGATAGTAAATGGCCCCTGCTGTGGCCAGACTGGTGAGATTGCATTATCCCCACAGTGACATTCACAGAGTTAGTAAGGTTACCCACGCGCGTCTTAAGTGAAAATGACAAGATCAGGGGAGGGCCCGGCTGGGACCATTGTTTTGATAGCTTGCACAACAATGAAGAGAATGTTTCCCTCTTGCTAAGAAATCATTCAAAAATAAGCAGTTAACATTTCAAATTTAATAGATGGGTATATTTATAAACAATTCCAGAAACTTAACCTCTCAAGCAGTTTTTGCTTTTAGCATGCGAAGCAGGCCTGTAAGTTACCAGGCTCTGCTCTGGGGCCCAGCAGGACAAAGCCTCCCGCCAGGCCACCACGTAGTGCCAAGGTGTGGGGGGCACCCATGTGGGTAATGAGGGACCCAGCTGTGGCACTAAGGAGCCACATCCCAGTGGCCCGTGTGCGAAAAATGCTCTCTTTGTTTTGTTTTTTGTTCTTGATGAGGTTTCACAAGAACATTCTGTTTGGATTTTTTGTAATCCACCTAAAAATTCTCTAAGCTGTTGTCCCAACCTCCTTATACTGTGGGACAAGAAATTCTAATATAGAGGGCCAAGATCTTAGAGCCCCAGACAGAATGGGAAGATGCTAGAAGGTTACCAGCACCCAGGTAGGAGACTCCGCAGAGAATGTGTTAGCGTTCTTGTAGAGGAAGGGGTAGGGAGGTTGGCCTGGCGGTGAACAGGTTGCATCTGTATGGCCCGTGGGGCGGGATCCACCCATGAATTTGACTAGAAGGTTCTTGACCAGGATGGTCGAAATACCCTGACTTCATTTCTAGGGAAGTTTGTGGATTCACCTTGAAGAGGTTTTAAAAAATAAACAGTAATTAAAAATGAATGGCCCTATTTGAAGGAAAGCATGTAGGCTTTCTAATTTCCTCGGGCCCCTCTACAACCAAGTCTCGATTTGATGGAAAGTCAGATGGACATTCTTTTTCAACAATTTCCAAACAAATAAGCAAAAAATATATTTGCTTTTGGAGGAAAATAAAGGAGTGCCCTCGGATACTCACTGCCCTTTTCTGGCTAGCTCAGATGCCACCGAGAAGTAGCTCTGGTCCACACGTAGTGCTTCTGTCAGGCAGTGGTTCTGATCCAGGAGACCACACCCTGCCTTCTGGTGGTGGGGCCAGGCGCAGGGGGAGCCAGACGGTGAGCCTGGGTGGCACCCCTTCACGCTGGGCCCTTCTGCACTGGCTCAGATGGGCCCATTGTAGATGGTCTTTGCTTGGCAGTAGCTTACTCTCCTTTCTTTATCTGGGTTGTGAAGTCTATGGAGAATTAATATGTTTGCAGACCAATTTGCTGCCTGCAGGTGGAACCTTATAACTATTCCCGGTTAAAGGGAATCCGCTGTTTCTTTACCTACAGAGACTGTGAACAGTTGAGCCACACTTGCCTCCTCATCCTGCCTGGAAGAAGTGGAGGTAGAGACAGGGTAACACCATCTCAGATTCACCTCTGTCCCCATGCCTGCTCCCGCTGACCCCAGGGAGAGTCTCAGTCATTAGCTCATCTGAATTTATGCAAAGGGGCTAAAAGTACTTCACTTGCACAACTGCTGTGAGCAGTACATAAGCTGAGGTCCAGTACCCCTAGGCCAGCCCATTTATAGTCTTTGTCTCTTGAAATGATTCCTTCTTTTAACCTAAACCCTAGTGTTTTCCTCCTAATGTTCCAGAGAAGAGGAGTGGGCTAGAAATTTAAGAATGTCGCTGTCTCTATAAAGCTGGCCTAGAAATTAACCGGCAAGGCTCTGGCTTGCTTCTTGCAGCAGCCACACTTTCCTGACCCTCTGGGATCAGCAGCTTGTCCGAGGGTCTGTCCCAGACTTGTCCTCCAAGAATCTGCTGGTGAGGCAGGACTGGCTCCCGCAGGAGAGCACTGTGAACCCCAGGCTAGGGGACGGGTCTGTCCAGGAGCCTGTGCTTAGCCCTTGGCCTTGCCTGTACCTCCAGTGCTGGGGGGTTGGGGGGGGTGTTGTAGAGACCAAGCCCCTCCCTCCGAGTTCTCACCACAGCCACATTCCCACGAGGCGGCCTGCACCACAACCAGGCCAGCAGGCCAGCCCCTGGCAAGCCCCCGGCTCCACTAGGAAACCAGATCCAAAGCTCCCCTCCCGGGACACGGGAAGGGAACACTCCCCTCTCGCTAACCTAATCAGTATGTCCATGTCACCGATGTTTACACAACTGAAGCTGGGTTGAGGGGGAGACATGTGTCTGGCTCCAGCTCTGCTCCAAAGGGAAGCACTCAGCTTGGTAGGATTGGGAAAGATTAAAAATAACTCCTCTGTCCTTGTCAGAACTTTGCATCTCCTTTGCAACACCCCGTTCAGCATCTGGCCTCCTCCCCCACCCCCACCAGGCCTCTCCTCCTACCTCCACCCCCATGTCTCCGCTGCCCTGGGGTGGTTTTAAAGATAACTCCGCAGACTGCAAACACCTGCACCCTAAGAGGCCGCCCCTTTCTCGGGTGGCTGGGAGTGTGTATCCCCTTGCCCGCGGGTCCCTTTTAGCGGGAATATGGGAGGCTCGGGCAAGGAAGTCAGAGTAAAGCTATTTGCTAGGCTGCCAAAAGGATCACTTTGATTTATAAAGTATGAAAGTTTGCCATTTATGAATTCACAGTGAATGAGTTATTTCCCATATTTTGCTCCAGAGGAGCTTATTACATTCTCAATTCCAGTGTGAAAAATGAATTGCAGGGAAAATGGTCACTTTTCCCAAATTTTGAAAGTGCTGTATTTAAGGTTTTGGTAACCCCTTCCCTTTGGTCCCTCACAGGCTGGGTGGTTGGATCTCTGGAAATCCTCGGCAGCCCAGCGAGTTTGGTGCGAAGCATCGGGAACGGGATCGCCGACTTCTTCAGGCTTCCATACGAGGGGCTGACCAGGGGCCCCGGAGCCTTTGTGAGTGGAGTTTCCAGAGGAACAACATCCTTTGTAAAGCACATTTCCAAAGGTAGCTATTTTGGTTTCTTTTCCTAATGTCTCATTTTCATTCCTTGCCTTATGTTTTGCTTTTAAAGAACACGTTCAAGTTTGCAGTGCATGAACCGTGCCTCTACCTTTGTTTGGCCTGTCAGGTCGCAGTGAAATGTTGGACTTGTCACAAAGCTCACAGAGGATGTCTTATGTTTTAAACAGATCACTACTTGCCTGCATTGTGTGAAAATGTTTTCAGAACTTCAGAATTTTAAACCTCCCACTGGGAAAATGAGGATTGGCTCAACTGTTATTCCATGTGATAAATAAAGAAATATTAAAGGTGTTCAGGACTTCTGCTAAACATCAGAAACCCTACACTGTGTTGCCTCATCATTCTTTTTCATGTAGATACAGTTGTCATAACTTTGGGAAGGATATGGACACACTTGGACGTACATTTGGCCGCGGAAACCGTCCCAGCCTCCCGCCGGCATGCCACGTCAACAGTGCCATCTGGTGGCGCGCGGCTCGGCCGGCACGGAGGCCAAACTGCGCCGGGCCCACGTGAAGGGGCGTGTTTTCGTTTTCCCCGTATGTGCTTGATATTTTGGTCAGGTTGGCAGCGACTCGGGAACTAACAAGGGCCATCTGAGTCCTCTTTTCTTCTCAGCAGGAGGCAGGGAAAACAGGGCAGAGGGCTTCTCTCCCATAAAGACTTTTTAATGTCAACAGTGCTGCAAGTCTGTGATGAGTGGGCAGGTTATGGAAGTCTCTGGAAGGCTCGGATGAAGAGGAGCTTGAAACATGAGCACCCATCATCCGGAGGTCGGGGGGCTGGTGGCTGCTGGCAGGAGAATGGCAAGAGCAATAAATGGAGGCGTGTCGACGGGGACAGGCCCATGCCCCTGGGCCCCAGCCGTCCGGGAGGCCTGTGAGCCGAGGGCCAGAGGGACTCACGGATGAGTCACTGGTGGATTTCTCACTCCCGACACTTGAATCTTTGTGGTTCTGTTGTTTTTATTTTCAAATAAGACACCCGACACCTGCTGAATGGTAATTTTAGCCTACTGACTCATTGAATGTTTTTTACACTTGTTCTCCACCCCCCCCCACCCCCCCTTAACAAAATCTCTTTTGGTTTTTGATGTCTGTGTGTACACAGGGAAGTTTTCTTTTTAGGTTGTTGGTAAAGACGCAGCTGCAAAAATGACATCTTCCATTTTTTTCTTGAACTGGGCATCCACCATGGGATGAATTCACTGGTCAGCTTCAGGATCTGTCCATTGATGTCTTTCAGTCTTGCTTCACTGAGATCTCTGCACACTGGCTAGAGGGCTGGGTAGTATTCTGAGCAAGATGCTGAGATCCCTTTCTTAGGAAAACCGGACAAAATCGTGGCTTTCACATGACTTACTCCCTTTAGTGTCCTGCTTTCTTCAGGCAACATCCTGAGAATCAGAATTGCACATGTTGTCTCTGGCACATTCCTCATAATGTTCCTCAGAACATCAAATGATAGTTTACTGTCTCCCTTTGCTTTGTCTAAGCAGGGAATAAGTTCCATTCCTGAGTAAAAATGTTTCTTTACAGTCTGTGTAAGATTCAGCCATGGAACCTGAACCTTTAAAATGAGAGCAGAGTTTAACCTTCAATACTGGGCCTCCAGGAAGACTTCCAAACTACCGTGTTATCCAAGCCTTGACCACCTCAAGATGGTGAATGGTAGTTTCACGGGAAACTCTGTGTTTCTTTGGCAACAGAGATTCTCATTCTACCCCTTTTGAGGTGTGTCATCACCCTTATAAGCAAACGTTAATCTCCACCTCGTTTTTTTTAAATATTTTATTTCTAAGCTACCTCTACACCCAACATGGGGCTCAAACTCACAACTCCAAGATCAAGAGCCACTGGCACCACTGACCAAGCTAACCAGGTTGCCCCCTCCCCTCATTGTCTTAAGGCCCTTGCTTCAAGCTGCACAAAGGAAGCCACCGTCACTCACCCCCCGGGGCAGGTCAGGGGCCCAGGTGTGTTTCCGCCCCTCTCCCTGTGACCAGAAGGCCAACTCGTGTGCTCTTGTACCCTCAGGTACCCTCACCTCCATCACCAACCTGGCCACGAGCCTGGCCCGGAACATGGACCGCCTTTCGCTAGATGAGGAGCACTACAACCGGCAGGAGGAGTGGCGGCGGCAGCTCCCTGAGAGCCTGGGCGAGGGGCTCCGACAGGGCCTGTCCCGGCTGGGCATCAGCCTGCTCGGTAAGGGGGTGAGGGGCCAGGGCTGCTTGTGAACCCCTCCTTCCTGCAGCCGTTGCTGAGGCCCGGGGAGGCGGAGGCACCCACTCTGTTTCCTGCCCGCATGCCCAGGACACTGGGACCTCCGGGGCCTCCTGCCCGACCCGGAGCCTGACCCGGAGCCGGGGCACAGGAGCCCCACTCCCTGGGGGCGCCCCGTACCAGGACGGCAGCCGGGGCTGTTCGTGCTCCACAGTGAGCAGGGGGCGCCTCGTGAGGCTCAGGCCCTGCAGCCGCCCGCCTTTGCTCGAGAAGCACCCGAGCAACGTGCAGAGATGTCCTGTAAACTTCATTGAGGAGCCCACTGTCTCCTTTTGTTTTTTCAAGTGTGCGGCCCAGCCTGACTCGGCAATTACCAGTTTGTCAAGCAGCCAGATGGTACAGTTAGAGGCAAAGATTGCTGTGGATATTTCCAAATACTACAAGTGTTCGAAAAATAAGTTGCTTTGGAAAACTCTATAAAAAGGAAGTTTCAGAGCTGAAATTTCACAGAGCAGGATTTTCAAGGGTATCTTTTGTTTATTTGTTTGCAAAGGAATTTAAAACTGTATTGCTTGGCAGCCTGCCTGCTGCGGTCTGAAGAAGTGTGCATCTCTCAGAGATCAAAATGCCCGGAGGCCGGGAGAGCAGAGGTCAGAAAAGATGAGCTGGAAAGGATCCGTCCTCTCTCCAGTATGTGGCTCTACCCACCACCCTCAACTCCCGGCTCAGCCAAGGCTCAGGGAGGAAGTAGGAAGATGTTACAAGCTCAGGTTAAGTTACTAGAAATTGTCGAAGTCCTAACAGTCTGTGATGACGTGTGGAAACTGGGAGCTTGGGACTCCAATTCCAGCTCCAGCTGGAACTGCTGGGTAAAGGAGTATTCTAGAATTGCCAGGGCAAGGCACGGGAGTTCCACACTCCAGAGGAGCGAGCAGACCCGGGCTGGGATGTCCAGGTCCTTCCTTTGTGACCTCAGGCACATTCTTACCTTCTCTAAACCCAGGCTGCTCACTGCTAAGTTGGGGCTGGTAATAACATTATTAGAGGTAATAATAGTGGTCCATCATGGGCCAGGCCTAGGGCCTGTGCTTGGTAAACAGCGTCACGCGTGCTTATTGTTATGTTATGGTTGCAAAGGAACAATAATAGTTGCCTCGTTTCAAAGAATGAGCCACCAAAGAGAGACAAGTGAGCAACAGCAGGAACATTTTTTGCTTTAGTTTTAGCTCAAGAGATTCAGTTGCTATAACCACAGGAAGTGGTGAGGGTTATGGGGGTGGGGAGCGCCTCAGGTCATTGTTTGGGGGCTGTGAGACCTCTTTTTGCTAAGAGTTGTGGGCTTCCATGCCATCTACTGTGGGCAGAGAGCTCCCTTTCCTCCATGCAAGCTCGTTTTGGAGCTTATAAGTGCTCAGCAGAGGAGACCTGAGCTGGCTGGCCTGTGGCTATGTCCCTTCCAACTAGTCTGTTCCGTTCCCACACAGAGATGCCCACACCCACTACCCAGTTGCCACTGTATAAAATTGTGCCTAGTGGTAGAAATCCGTAACATGAGGATCCATGGTCCTCCCTTTGTGGTGTCACATTTTTTAATGTGGCTCCCATTGTTAACCAGGCTAGAAAGTCCTAAAACTTGGGTCTTTGCCATTGTCACATCTTACACATCTTCATCCATGTAAGGGGATCATTTAGTCTGTCTATAAAACCTCAGTGGGTTCGCTGTCTTTCCGCATCTCTGGTAATTTCCAAAAGCTCAGGAGTTCTGTGGATGTCCTAAATCCCTCCTGGGTGTGCACTGACTGCCGCTGCAACCACTGGCCTGACCTGGACCTCCCTCAGCACACTGAGCAGCATGCCCAAGTCTGCGCTCCTCAGACATTTTAGTTCCCGGTGGGCATCTCAGAGTTGGCTCAAGCCAGTTTCCTTCCCTCTCAGAGTTCAAGAATGCTCTGTGTCCCAGTTAATTACTGGGTCATCTCAGAACGTCTAGTCCTAGGACCACCTGATGTGTGACAGGAAGACGAGAGGAGGAATAGCACCAATCAAGTCCCCTCCCCTGGGAAAGTCTAGATTTATCACCATTTCATTTATCCCCAGAAATGATGTTCAAAACTGCTAAATGCAGTTAAGTTCCTGATTGAAGTTAGAGCTATTATCATATTGTTTGAAACTCGAGCTTAGTGAAGTCACAATATTAGTTTCTCGGTTTCTTCCTCTAGAAGAAACCTTAACAACCCAGTTAGTAAAACTGTTTTTAAAGACCACTTCAGAGTTGACAAAGCATTTTCATGTGTGTCATCTTATTTGGTCTATCTACAAACCCTAGGCATAGGTATGAAGTGACTTGCCCAGGTCACACCTCTACCAGGACAAGAGCCTGGGCTTTTCCACATGTCACCCACCCTGGAGGGTTCCACCCCTGGAAACACTCAGGATGTTGGAAGACTGAACAATTGAATGTTCCAGGGTAGGAAAAATACATTTTCCCAAACGTTTATGGGTTTGGTGGGCCTTCTTGCCTCTGTTTTGCCCTTGTGGGGACACTGTGGAGTGTTACAAGGTACTTGAAAAATCAAAGGGAGCCTTTAGCTGTCGTGCCCAGCCTCATCACCCCAGGTTGGTGAGGAAGTGTCAGCTTGAGGTGCCGCTGAGGCTCTTGGAAGAGCTCTACCACGGTTTGGAGAAAGCAGTGGCCTTGGGGAAGACTCTGTTTAGCCTGTGGAATTGAAAGCCTCATCAGGCTTTCCCACACTTACCAGGTCCGTTCCCCAAACACCCCCTTTCCTACTGCAGCGTAGAGTCTGTGCTGAGAGATGTGAGCTCTGTGTCCCCGTCATACGCCATGTTTCCTCCCAGACGTGACTTCTCTCTCATGAATACCAAAGGCAGGACGCCAGAGCTTGCCTCTCTGATCCCCTTCTCTTGGGCCGCTGCCTGACGTGTGAAGCACTCTGGGGTTGCCAGCACCACTGGGGGTGTGCCATGTGGGATCCCAACATGGTGGGCCTGTATTGGTGAATCAGGACAGTTTCCCTGGATGGGGGGAGAGATTGGGCGAGCAAGTGAGCTGTGCACCAGCACACGGCATTTTTGAGCAGTTCCTCTGCGGCCGCGATCAGCCATTAGCTAACTGACTGCAGCTAGTGGGGAATTTAGGGACAAAGAGGTGCTTCCTCCTCAGTGAACTAATGTGTTCTGTTTACAGCAGGCCCACCTCAAGCTGGAATACTTAATATCCTCTGTGTGTAGGTCTCATCTGTCTGCAGTGTTGAGCTATAGTGTCACAGCTTAGGCCTGTGCCTCTTCTGTCCTGAGTATTTTTAAAAGTATCCAAAATAAAATCACACCATGTGGTGAGGGCAGCACCAAAAGATCAGTAAACCAGTGTTTTCTGCCTAAGGCTGGGGAGCTAGCCATGGAAGAGGTAAGGGAGGGCCCTTTGGGGCCTTGCCTAATGAAGCCTTCCTCCTCCAACTTGAGGGGAGCACAGGAAACACCTCCCCATCTCTGCCTCACCCAGCACACTGGGCTGAGTCCTCGGAAACTACCCCCAAGCCCCAAGGCGCGCTTCCTTCCTCATCTCCGTTCATCACATCACAGCTGTCTCCATGTGGCCGCCCACCCTGTGGGCCTGATGCCAACAAACAAGTTTGAGGATCACTTTCCACCACTTAGAGCCTCAGAGCAGAGTTGGAGTAGATGACAGTAAATAATTTACCAGTTGTGGGACTTAGCTGGATCATACTTAATAACAGAGCCTTCTGAAACCCTGCGAGGAGCTGCCTCTCTCAGGGCACGGCTGCAGACACCATGAAGTGGCTGCTGGTCTCTCCCAGCCTCTCGCGTCTCCGGCTCACACCTGGTGACCAGTGAGGTGTTGGTGTGTGTGACAGGCTCCCCGTCCAGGGTCTGGAGCCAGGCAAGGGCATGTGATCTGATGGCTCCTTCTCTACCTCTCAGAATCTAACACCTTGTCAGGAGGCTCAGATTTTCCACTCTCTGGGCCGCCCAAATAGTTTATCTATCAAAGCCACGGTGACTGAGCCTTCAGTGTGGCCAGTGTCTAGAGAAAGTGGGGGATCAAAGGGGAGTGTCACTGCGATACCTGTTTGCACTTAGAGGGAAGTTAGAAGTCAGAGCTCAGTGCCGGTCTCATGGCCATCGAGGCTCCGCATTCCTTGCCCAGGGTAGGCCTGGCCCATTCAAGGGAAGTCGGGGAGTCTCAGGAGGTAACCACCTGCCCTCCCACTCAATTTTAATAGTCTGTATGGAAATCTGCACTTGGGAAAAGGCATTTCTTAGATAATTTAATCTGTTGGTGAGTTTTTTACCTCAGTGTTCCTACTAACTGAAGCATGGAGACCTTTCAGAGACATTAGATCGTGACGTCACGAAAGCCACATTCCCTGATGTGATGCTGTTCACTTTGACCTGTCTTCTGTGAGAGGATTTTTCTGTGCTTGCCTCTGCTGTGCACCGACGGCAGCCACCACCCCCAGTAACACTTCCCAGCCACTCTGACTCCTGACTTGTGGGTGGACAGCAGAGCAGTGGAGGCCTCTGCGCCCCCCAGCCCAAGTGCCAGGCCAGGGCGTATCCAGGGTCCTGTCGCGGTGACCCCTCAGCCCTCTGCAGCTACGGCAGCGGTGGCCAGCTGTGAGTGGCTTCCTCCACCTCCCCAGTCAGTTCCTTAGAAGGTTTAGGAAGCATTGGTCCAGGCTGACCAACACTGAGAAACAGACCTGTCACCTCACGTCATGCTTAGTCTGTCAATACATAAATTTAAATGGCTCTGTCCAAATTTAGAGGAATGGAACCTATGAAGAACATTCCCTTTACAACTGACCTGAAGGGACTGGCCTTTGTTTTACTGGATTTTGTTCAGGAGAACATTACTTGAAATTAGCAGGTCATTAACAGAGACCTGGAAATCTCCATTTACCCAAGAGACTTTGAATTAGTGGCATTTGGAATAATGGAGTTTGACATGTACTAAAATTTCTACCAGGGGGACTATGCATTTTCCATTAATCCTAGCAGGTTTCAGTTAAAAACAGAAAATTCTGTCAAGAACTGTAATGAAATTTTTACCTCTTACTGAGCTAGAGAACCCTTCCACTCCATCACTGAAAGAAAAGGTGTGTGTGGGGGGGTACTGGTGAGGCCTTTATTAGATCTCGTCACAGGCCCCTCAGAGTAAGGGGGCCAAAGAACCCACAAGAGGCTGAGGGACTCCCCCACCACCTCGGTTCCTGACCTGGCTGCCCTCCAGGAGAACCAGCAGAGCAGGGCAGTGAGAACATTGTTCTGCAGCTGTTCTGAAGCAAAGAGTAAGTGGCCAGACCTCAGCTGAAGTGGAAAGGAAGGAAGTGTTTCTAAGACTGGCAAAAGGAGGAACCTGGTGGTTGAGGGCTGGGCTGTGGCTCTGCCCCTCCAGGCTGGAAGCCCGGTTCAAGCACATGACAGCTATGTGACCTGGGGACAAACCTCCATACATAACCTGTCTGTGTGCTGCGGCCTTACCTAGGAGCTGAGGACAAAGGCCATGTTGGCCCCCTAGGATTAATGACCTCATAGGATAAAGTCCCCAGCACATAGGAAGACTCACCACAGAGGAGTTATTACAGAAATAGCTGCAATACCAACCATTACTCTTACATGTTCATATATGAATATTATTAAAGAACTGCTCTTATCATTACTTTTGGGGAGAACAGGGACAGGGGATGGCCTCCTCCACTTTCTTCACGCTCCTGATGCGGTGTAAGTGATGAGGCTGAGCAGGCTTGCTCTCTCATGAGCGATTCTCCTCCCTACACTGTGTTGCCTGGTTTCACGAGTGTCACTTTGGAATAGTCTGACCCGTTATTAAATTCTGAACTGAACTTCACAGATCCTCACTGTGATGGACCAAACCCAGTCTGAACACCATGTTTTGATGAAGATCATAAGTGTCTTAGTAACCAGTGAACTTACATAATTGATAAGTAAATGTATAATAAAGAACTTTATAACAAAGGTGGGTTTTCATTTTCAATCCAAATAAAACCGTTTTCTGGATGGAAGGTTGTCACTTTCTCAGGATTTGAAGCCCTAGTCCTCACTAGGGACTTTTGCTGTTTTTCAGGTGCAATTGCTGGCATAGTCGATCAGCCTATGCAGAACTTCCAGAGAACAACTGAGGCTCATGCTTCTGCAGGGCACAAGGCCAAGGGCGTCATCTCGGGCGTGGGGAAAGGAATCATGGGGGTGTTCACAAAGCCCATCGGAGGAGCTGCTGAGCTCGTGTCACAGACCGGCTACGGTACGTCATGAAGTGCCTATCAGGCCAGCTCAGACCTCACTGACTAACTTGCATTCTTATTCCAAGAACTCCGAGAAAGTCTAGGCCTTCACATGGCAAAACAGTGAAAAATAAAACATAAATCTATAAAGAGATAAGCAGCTGTCCTTCTCACCTCCTTATGCTTATTTATGGAAAGAGTAGAATTGTACTATAAATAACAAATTATAATAATTATAGACCCAAGAAATCAATTAGCAATTTCATTAGGTCTGTCTCACAGAATCTTTTTACAGTACATCTAATAAAATGGACTTTAATGACCACTTCTCGGCTTTTTGGCTAAGATCAAGTGTAAAATAGACTTTAATGTGAAGTAACCAGTAAGAGATTGAGGGCAATTGAGAGAAAATATTGAAAATATTGAAGCAGAGAATATAGAATCACTGCGTTTTCTGGTGACCAACTGGAAAATAGGTTACAAGGCAGGAAGGTATCTGTGACAGATGTACATCAGGAGAAGGAGAAAGAGGAGGGTGTGCACGCCCATGCCCACAGGGCCTTGGTTTACAAACTGCTGCAGACCCTGCGCCGAGTTCCTGGCCATGGACAGGAGAGGCACACAATCTACAACCAAACCCTTCCCCCAAGCAGACAGCTGAGTAGATCGTGGGCCTAGGGCACCACCGGCACTTGGAGGTGGCATGCCAGGCCTTTCCCACGCTTGTGTGTGCACACAGGAGTAACAGGTGCGTGTGAAAAGAAACACCTCCTCCCGTGCTTGCTCTCTACATTCTTGGTAAAGGACACTCAAGTGACTTAATAAACTGGTGACTAGAATCGTTGTTACCTTTTTACCTACGATCAGTGTCATCACTTTGGTCATGAAGCAGGCTGTCTGGCTGCCGTCACAGGCTGGGAGAGGGCCCTGCATCTGGCCGGCCAGTCTGAGGGGCACACTTCACCACAGGCGTCCTGCACCTCCGCAGATCTGACAGGAGGCGGCCAGATCAGGCATAAAAAGTGTCTGGAAGGAAGCGAGTGGGAGACGAATGCCCACACTCAGGCAACCATCCAGAGGGTTCCTTTAAGAGACCACACAGATGCAAACATGTGTTCCTCTTCGCTCTTCCCCTCACCGCCTCCCCCCCAACCATTTCTGTCTTTCTCTCCTGTGAATGATGTTTTCACTCACAGGAAAACGGACAAACAGAACTGCTGCCACCTCTAACCGGGCCCAGTTAAATTCCACCTTCTCGAATACTTGCGCATTAATAAAAACAGTACTCCTGTGGCCGTAGACCCCAGCGAGGTGCAGTCAACTCCTACTTCGTAAATGCCCTTGGTGTTGAAAATGCCATTGCTCCTCTCTGTGAGTTTGCCAGGGCTGAGGAGCTCTCCCTTATGTAAGAGCATCTCCGAACAGAGCTTCACATGGCCTTGTTGCTTTCCATCATTCTTGTAAAACTTTTATTACTGCACTGAAGGTTTTACAAACCACTAACTCTTAGTCTAATGACTGCCTCATTTATAAACATTTACAAGCCCTCAGAAAGCACACATGCTGTACCATCTTTGGTTCTGGAGAGTCTCCTTAGAGGCCTGCATGGCTGCTGCTGGGTGCCCTCATTTGGTACTGGCACCAGGGCGAGTGGGTCATAAACCAGAGGCCCTAAGAGTGCTCATAAATGTATATGGATTCATGTTTAACAGCTGGATTAAGTCACTTAAATGCTGTATCTAGGCAAACCGTGTGCTTTTGTGTGCAACTGTGTGTGTGTGTGGTGTTTTATTTGCCCAGCCACACCACAGATACAGAAGTATTATAACATTAAGCAAGGAAGTCCGCTAACAATCGTGACTTTTTTATCACATAAATTGTAATGGTGTGTGAGCTATTGCTCAGGACGATTACTCCCAGGATGCTATGCTTCCATTAATTGCCAGTCCTGTCGATGCTTGGACTGTGGTTCATTCATTGTTCAGTTTGTAGCTAACCAGAGTTAAGAGCATTGCAGTGTTTAATGATTATCTGTACACTTGCTTCCAAAGATTTGACATCATTTTGGATCCTGTAGCATTTTATGGATGGCTGTAAACAGATGACATCACTACAGCATGGAACTGGTTTCCAGAAAACAACTAGTAAAACTCTCTTACTTCTCTTACCACAGGTATTTTACATGGAGCTGGACTTTCTCAGCTTCCCAAACAGCGCTACCAGCCAAGTGATCTACATGCTGACCAGGCTCCAAATAGCCACGTCAAATATGTCTGGTAAAATGATCTAGACACTTGTTCAACTGCACATGTATGTTAAGAGGGCCTGCTCTGCTCTCAAGCTCATGGGCCCTGCTTTCAGGGGAAATCCAAGACTGCTTGCAGCATCTAAGGCAGCACAAGAGCATGTTGGAGCCACGGAGAGGCTGCTATCCCCAGATGTGGGGGGCTGGCCGCAGTACTCCCTGCCTCTCACACACACACACCCCAGGGGGCGGGTGGGGGGGCTGCCTATTGACAAAGAAGCCCAGAACTGCTGAGGGGACCTGGGATTCCCTGTAAAGCCCACATTCTAACAGAGGTGACCTTTTCTATTGGGAAGAAAAGGAGCCGAGGGAAATCTTTGTCCCCGGGAGGAGCTAGATTATGGTGACCAGAGTCAGTCTGAGAATTGAAGTGACAATTACATTTCAAGCTAAAATTAATAGATTGGTGAGAGCCCTTTGCCTTTGGGGAACCTTATGTGAGAACACCCCAGCCCTTGGTAAAGTGAGTGCAAATACACGACCATCTTTTCCAAACTGGCTTCTCGCCTCACTTTTTTCCTTTGAAACAGGAAAATGCTGCAGTCTCTGGGCCGACCAGAAGTCCACATGGCCCTGGAGGTGGTTATGGTGAGGGGCTCAGGCCAGGAACACGAAGGGTGCTTGCTGCTGACATCAGAAGTGCTCTTTGTGGTGAGTGTCAGCGAGGACACGCAGCAGCAGGCCTTCCCCATCACGGAGATTGACTGTGCACAGGACAGCAAGCAAAGCAACCTGTTCACTGTGCAGCTGAGGCAGCCAAGAGTGGCCTGTGATGTGGAGGTACGTTTCAGAAAACAGGGTGATTGTCGCTGACTACTGTTAAGCAGGCACTTCTGAGCCTGCAGCCTCTGGAGTGGCTGCTGGAGACCAGCAGGGCTGTCAGAGGAAGCAGCATAGAGGGCCCAGGGGCCAGTGCAGAAGCAAGTGGGAAGGTGTGTATTGGAGCCTGTCATGGGGGAGCCCAGCAACAGGCCAGGTGAACTCGAGGCCTGGGGTTAAGCCACTGTATGAACTGAACAGGGCTTGGTTATCAGCAGGTGGGGGTGCTGGGGTAGACGGGACAGCAGAGCTCCAGACCCAGCAGGTCCTTACCAGATGGCTAGGGTCAAGGCAGCAATCCCATGCTGCTACTCCATGGAGCAGGCTCAGATGTGCTGCAGCAGTCTGGAGACAGGGGAGGACAGCCACAGAAGTGGGGATACCATGAAACAAGATGCAGCCAGTAGGCCAGACCTTCTCAAGCTCACAGACCAGGAAGTCTAATTCACTTCCTCCCCATTTCCACCCCAGGACTTCAGGGGTCAAAATTTTGTGCATAAAGCTCTTTGCTTGTACTGCTCTGTATTCTGTGTTCCCTTCCCCACAGAAGAGATTCCCATCTCCTATGTACTGTGGGGTACCTCCTGGGGACACTCCTTAGGATCTTGGGGCAGCTCCCTGGCCACATAGCTTCTGTGCTGGGTGCTGGCTCCTGGCTACACATAAGATGATATGGAGCAGATGCTCAAGCAGGGTGTAGTGGGGGTCAGGGTGAACCCTGACAAGAATGGCACCAGCTTCCTGCAGTCCAGCGTCAGGTGAACAGGTACACCCGTTTGGAAAACTGTTGTTCCTGCCTCCCTGCTGACTGCCTGAGCTGACCTAAGAAACAGACATCTTTGTCCACAAGCAAGACGAGAGTTAAATCAGTGGCAAGCTGGAGCCTGTTGGTCCTAACCTAGGACCTGAGTGGCCCCAGGAAAGGACAACAAACCTTCCTCTAGCAGGTCCTGCCCAACTCCTTATTCTCTTCCTGGTATGGGAGCCTGTCTCCCTTGCACCGTTTGGGTAAAATCATCTGAGAAGATGGAAGGCGGCCAACCACAACAACTCTGAGATTTCTCTAGCTTCTTGGATCCTAATCAGTCAGACTTTAAGCTGGGGCTTGGCACTAGATGTACATTGCTGCTTCGAGCTGATGACTTTCTGGGAATAAACAGAGGTCAGATGTCCAGGCTGACTTTAGATCTGCCAAAATCTTCTGATCCAATTGACAATAAAGCAGCAGTGATCTGGCTACAGGATTTGGCAGGGGATAGTATCATTATCTTCAAGTCCTTGGTCCTTAACGAGAAACTTCCAAGGCCCTAAGGAATATCTAGGACCATCGTTATTTCTTAGCTGCTTGGGAAATATTTCATATCTTAAGCTGAGACTGGAGATTCAGCCTTTGCTATTAAACTGTCTCTACCATCACCAACTGTGATCCTTCTCTCTGGCTTTTCTGCTGGAGGAGGGTCTGTGGGGAATTAGCATAGCTGGAAAGGAACAGACCTGCTTCTCTAGGGGTTTAATGAGATGATAGCTGGAGTCACCACTCCTACAAGTTGCCAAGGTTAATTGAGACCATGGAATCATGGAGTTAGAAGCAGAAGCACTGACACACTGGACACGGTGCTCAACACTGGTCTTCCATTGGCACTCAGGGCTAAGGGGGTTGGGGAAGGGTGAGGTGGGAGGGCCCATCATTGGGGATGGCTCCAGCAGAGAGGCAGGAAAAGAGGACTGTGCGCAAGAATACTGCAGGGCAGCTGCTGGGTTTGCCAGGCAGCACCTGGCACAGGACAGCAAAAGTAGGTATCCAGTATGCCTTCAGCCCCCAGATTCTGCTTTCTCCGAATCTTTCCCCCCTCTCCCCTCAACTCCTCCCAAATCCCGCGTCCGAACCCTGACCCTTCCCCCACTCACCATACGGTAGAACAAGATGCTCATTTCTTTCCCGTGACAGTACACCCTTCCTTACAAGGGCCCTAATCCAATGTATTTGCAAACCGGGGGTGGGGAGTTCACTCAGCAGTGCCCTGGGCACAGTGAATTTTCCTCAGCTGCCGTGCGTCCAGTCAGTACGCGTCACATACCAATCTAACGCACAGATGGAAGCTGGGCTAGGAAGCCTACCCACCGTCTTCCAGGGAAAACTAAGAGTATTCTAAGATCTTGTATAAAGTGGCTCTTCTGGTTTTTTGCTTTAGATACTAGGGAACACAGCTCCTTTGAATTTTGGAAGGAATTAATTTGTAGATGACATCATTCGGTATACTGAAATGTGGCAGGATTCAGATTTTTTAAATCAGCATTTGCTTTTCTTGGTTAAATGCAGCCATTTTTAGGGGGGTAATTGCTTAATATGCCTGGCACATTATTGAAATCCCTTATGAGAGGCTCAGAATGAGTCAGAAGGTCAGTTTATTCCTTGGCCAGGTTCCTTTCACAGCACGGGTTTTCCTGTGCTGCTGTTCAGGAGGAGCAATTAAGACTTTCTGTGTATTCAAAGCTTTCCAGCTAAATTCTGACCCCATCAAATGATATCATCAGAGCTCTGGCTTCTGCCTGCTGGTACACAGCTTTCAGTCAGCAAAACTTTGGGGGCCTTTCTTTTCTTTCCCAAGCTTAAAAATATGGGATCTGATTCCCTTTCTCTAGGGCAGCCCCTTTACTCCCTACCATCCCACTGGCTTTCTGCAGCTTTTAAAACACCCTTGGCTATCTCCGTACCCTACATAGAAACACATAAATTCTTACATTACTACTTTGAGAGCCCAAAAGCCCTCGTTAAAATATTTTTACTTCTTCAGAGTGGTCCTGCCAACATTTGGTAGGTATAGACCACTGGAAAGGTCAGTGGCTACCTGATTCCCACGGATCAGTGGCTTACACTGGAAACTTCCCCATCCACGTGATCTACACACTAGATAGCTACAGAATTTCAGGGTGGGAAGAATTTATAGCTCCAACTGCCTTTGATGGGTGCTTTCTTAGAAAATCGCACTTAAGAACTGAGGTAGTATATCTCAAGTTCTCCTGTTTGAGTTCCACTGAAGATGAGCCAGACTTTTATGAACCATAAATGTACTTTGCATCCTCCCCTTTTTTCCATAAAAATTTCCTTCCTCTGCCCAGTTTTTCTATTTTCTCTGGCTTTAAATCCTAGTGTTTATAAAAACAGAAAATGTTACAGTTCAAAAGGTATTTATTTTTTTAATGCTCTGTCCAAAGCCACTGGTTTGAAAAGAGGTGCTCTTCTCCACAATTTTTTTCTGTCAAACTGAAGAGATTCAAGGAGACAGGCAAACAACTTTTATTTCAGGGTGTGAGTCTAATGTTGATTTAAGTAGAAACACTTTTCTTCCTTGTTCCTGAGCTGGTTGGTAAAGAGCAGTGCTAGATGTTTAATGAGTTAAAATGTTACCAAATCGTCAACTTCAAACATGGGAATTTTACACACCAGATGCTTATTCAAAGGTCTTCTTAACAGTCTCATGCAGAGCTTCTGTTGTGCTCCTCAAAGTGTGGTTATTGCCACAGCTCAGAAAAAAAATAAAAAGCACGGGTTTTGCATAAAATGACTTTATCAGAAGACCTAAAGGCATAATACTCAGATGTATCAAGGCAAAAGCAAAAGGCATAATTTTGTCTTGGAAGTCCCATTATGAGGGTTTGGCAACTGAAAACTTTTTTTGGATCCCAGGTGGATGGAGCCCGAGAGAGACTGTCAGAACAACAGTACAACAGACTTGTGGACTACATCACAAAGACATCTTGTCACCTGGCCCCCAGCTGCTCTTCTATGCAGACCCCATGCCCAGTGGTGGCTGTGGAACCTCTCCCGTCCACTGTGAAAACATATCACTATATGGTTGATCCACATTTTGCTCAAGTCTTCATTAGTAAATTTACCATGGTAAAAAATAAAGCCCTGAGGAAAGGGTTCCCTTGAGTCCTCTCTTGAGGTGTTGATCCCTGCATGTGCAATTTATTCTTGAAAAAGAAACTGAACTAGCTCTAATAACATCTAATATGGACACAGGCCAATACTTTTACAATTATAGGTAATTTTCCAAAAATTCTAAAATTAATTGATTCTTCTCCCTAAAACTATCATTAAAATGCAATGATAAAAAACAAAACAAAACAAAAAAACAACCTTGTTCCTTTCCCATTTGGAGATGGTGATTAAAAGAATCTCTGTGTTGTCATTTCATTACACATGTATTCTACCTTTTGCTAATGGTATTTGATAAAATGTTTACTATAATTAAGATCTGTTAACTCGCTGCTCTAACACAAAATGTGGTCAGGCCTTAGAATGGAGAGACTGGTTAAAACTTCATCCCCAACTGCATCTGTTTCTACGCTGAAACACTGTTTTTGCCCAATATCCTCCTCTACAAACATTTGGAATCTTTAAAGGATTTTATTTAAGTTGTTAAATTTATTAAAGTGATGCTCCTCTTTAAGCGAAACCTGCTATGTATATTTCCACTTTAAAGGCTACAGGTTACTGAAATTTACAAGACCTTCTCATGACTGTCCAAGTACACTGTAGAAAAAAAAAGTTTCATCAATTTATGTTTTAGCAAGCAAGCCTATGTGTCTACCAATGAAAACAGACCCAAAGGGCTCAGGTGAGTTTCTCTAGTTCCATAAAGAAAACACACTATTAGGAATTCCCTGTGACACACTCTCATGTTAGAGGTTTAGCAGAAGAATATTCATACTGTCCTGGGGTACTGGAGGGAAGGTCAAGAACCCTAGTGTTAACCTTAACAATGAGCCAGTTTATTTTGAATGGATCAAACATGAAAATATTCCCAATGTCTGATACTATTTTTGCATTCAGTCTCACATGTCATCAGGCATGGAAGTCACTGCATAATTGTTTCTGGAAAGCAAGACTGAATTCAGATTAAACATGAAAAACTGATTCTCCCATTAGTCTGTTGTGTCACACTCGTTTAGGAAAGTGACTGCTTTGTCAACCTCTAAAGTAACTATTTTTAAGAATGTATATATGTATTATTGTAGCTTTGTCATTTTGCATACTACTTCTAAGAATTGTTATATAAATTGAAAATAAAAGGAATCCTTGAATTACTGACCACATACAAATGTGTATTGTTACCAGGTGTTTTTCAAATGCAAGCTTTCACCAATTCCTGGGTTTAATACAGCTCACATTATTAGGACCCAAGAATTTTGTAGGAGTTAAAAAGGCTAAGAAACAGTTTCTGTTACCAAACAAAGTGCCAATCAGTGATAAACTTAGTTCAGGCTAAATACACTTAATTTTTAAAACTCTCAAAAAAATAAAAAAAATAAAAAATAAATAAAACTCTCTGTACTATCACTCTGATCACCAAAAAGGATTAATATAGGGGAGAAACGTCATCCTAAGACTTCCCCCAAAATAAGTTCCCACACTCTCAATCATTAGCAGACACTAATAACTTTTTCTTAACTAGATATATATGCCAACTTATGTACACATACTGTTAGCTCTTCAATAAAGCAATACTGTTATTTAATTATCTATTATATCTGGTGGTTGATCCAGCAGAGCAACTACTAAACAGTGACGTGATGATGAAGCCCAAGAACATTATTTTTTTTTTAAGATTTATTTTTATTTATTTATGATAGACCGAGAGAGAGAGAGAGAGAGAGAAAGAGAGGCAGAGACACAGGCAGAGGGAGAAGCAGGCTCCATGCCGGGAGCCTGACACGGGACTCGATCCCTGGGCCAAAGGCAGGCACGAAACCGCTGAGCCACCCAGGGATCCCCCCAAGAACATTATTTTATTGAAAATAAAAATAAATAATTCTGTCCCTTCTAAGAGCAAACAGTATAGTAGTCGTAGAGGTTCATGGAGACCCCCTTAAATCCATGACCAAGAAGGTACACCTACAAGTATTTCAGTGAAATGAACACCAAAGCAATAAAAAATATCCTTTAACAGTGAAACTTTTAAGAAATCTTAAAATCCAGTTATCTTCCTAGGTTCGTACATACAGTTAAAATCTCCAACTCTGAATTATCGGGAATAATTAAAGACTTAGTCCAAAACATTTTTTAGTTGTTTATTAAGAGAAACTATTCCATAACCCAGTGTTCGTGTTTCATAGCTCAGGAACACAGGACAGTCAAGCTTCAATGAAACACAACCCAAAGAAATTCTGTGGAAAAAAACACAGTGGCTTAAGTTAATAACAAGCATTCTCTCTTAATACCTCACCATGCTTAAAATCACATGAGGTCTACTCCCACTAGTGGAGCCGAGTCAGACCATTTCAGGCTACCTGAGCTCCAGGTCCATTCTCTGCCAAGGTCTCTGACCATCCTGACCAGTTCTGGGCATATTACACCTTACTCTGATTTATTGTTTTTCAGACCAAATTTTGCCTATTCTTCCCTCTCAAATCCATTCTCCTCCATTCCCTTCTCATACCTCCATACTGTTCTTAAAAGCAGCAGCTCATCTGTTCTAAATAGTATGTCTATTCCTGTCTCCAAATCTGTTTTTCTTACTGATTTTTAAACACATTAAAAAAAAAAAAAAAAAAAGGTAACCTAACAAGTATTACACATTAGCCTGTTAACATCTGACTATGAAATGCACATACCCACTGTGGAAATTGTGAAAATGTCAAAGTTACAAGAAAGCAGCAATGTTAAGATTCCATACAGGCCATTAATATTTTGATTTTTTTTTTTTTACCTTCAATCTTTTTTTCTGTGCAATTTTTATTAAACACAGACCACCCTTTATACACATTTTCTATTTATATAATAATCTCATGTTACTTTGAATATCATTTCTAATGGACATAATGTAATAATCTGTGGTATGAAACAGTCATTCTGTATTAATTTTCCAACCACTGGAAACAAAGTTCTTCCTACTTTTTCTAAATAATGCAGTAGATACTTCGTTCATGCATCTATGTGCATTTCAGATTATTTCCTTTAAGATAAACAACTACAGAAATGAACATTATAGATTTTAATCTTCTGTTAGGCAAAAGTTACTTATATTCAAAATTATCCTTGAGTCTTTTAAAAAACTAGAATCCACTGCAGCAAGTCTCATACACCCAGGAAAGATCATTCATACACACACACACACCATGAACACTACAGCTGGAATGCTTATTCTGGTACATTCTGCCTAAAAAGCAGACTGACATTCCCCTTGTCACATCAAACTCAGGAGTGGTGGATAGAATCTTAAATTGTTCTAATTGCTTTTCTCGTTAAGCCTGAATAAAGTTAAATACATGAATGATGAAATTCCAAAGTATAGTTTCACATGCTTTCAAATTTAGTAGATGACCTTTCATCAGCACACAAGTCACTTCCTTCATAGTCAACAGAACCTTATCTATGAGGCATAAGGACTTTGTGGATATAATAAACCAAGTCAGGATCTCTGGAGGGCCACCAAGTCACTTATGGACACCCAACTAAACTATAAAAGGAGTAAAAAATTCTTTACTTCTAAAAGAGTTTCCTAATGCCCATCTAGCAAGCAATAGCAGAACATCTGAAATGATTCTGAATATAAAAAGCAAGAGTTGTGAGAACTCTAGAAACCAGTTAAGGAGCTGTAGCAACCAAACACTAATAAAACAAAAACACAAAAGGGCAAGAAATTTCATGGAATTCTTGCTCACTCTTGCCTCACCCCCCCCTCCTTGGTGCAGCACAGTGTGGTCCAGAGGAAACTGACCAATTCCTGGCTCCTCTCTCAGGATAGAAAGTAAAAAATAAAAATTGCTTGCAACATTCTGACCTGTTTGAGATCTTCCCAAAGGACCATTTTCTATCTTGCCTATCTCTGGAATGGCATACTTGAGATATAAGAGTGCAAGCAGCTGAAAGCAGTGGGGGTCCCATGACACAAGAGCTACAGAGGGCCTGCAGACTCACAGGTACCACCTATGGGCAAGACTGTGGGCGGAGGAATGCAAGGAACAGTGAATGCTCCTAGAGGAAGCAGGGATGAGACTCTCAGAAATTAACACTTAAAAGGAATAAAGTATACACAAGAACTGGAACAAATGCACACAGGGAAAAGATGTATCTCCAGAAGAAGTTTCAGATAATCCTGAGCCTTTAGTGAAGATCTTCCCCTGCAAGGAGGTAATCCACAAAGGGGAGGGGTGGCTGTTACTCAAATGCCCTAACTACAGCAAAAGCCATACAAAGAAAAAGGAAAATATGGTCCACTCAAAGCAACAAAATTTCCAAAAACTCACACTGAAGAGACACAAGCCTCTAACTAAACAAAGACTTTAAAACAACAGCCTTAAATATTGCTCAATGAGCCAAAAGAGAACTTGGACAGACAACTAAATGAAATCAAGAAAATACACAAAAACTTAAAAAAAAATCAAAATCAAAACTATGGTGCAGAAAAATAAAGTAACTGAACTGAAAAAATAAATCTCTAGAGGGGTTCAACAGCAGACTCACACAAAAGAATCAGCAAACTTGGAACAGTTCATTTGAATTATTGAGTCTGAGAAGCAAAAAGAAAAAAGAATGAACAATAGAACTTAAGAGACCTATGGGACATCATCAAAAAGACCCATACACACTTATGGAAATCCCAGGAAAGCAAAGAGCAGAAGGCTTATTTGAAGAAATAATAGCTGAAAAGTTCTTAAATTTGAGGAAAGAAGTGAATATACAAATGCAAATACAAGAAGTTACTTGGAAGTAGAATAAACTCAAAGAAACCCATACCAAGATATAACCACTCTGTCAAGAACCAAAGACAGGAATGCCTTGGTTGAGCATCAGCCTTCAGCTCAGGGCGGGATCTGGGGATCCTGGGATCATGTCCCACACATCAGGCTCCCCAGAGGGAGCCTGCATCTCCCTCTGCCTAGGTCTCTGCCTCTCTCTCTCTCTCTCTGTCTCGCTCATGAATAAGTAAAATCTTAAAAAACAAACAAAAAAACAAAGACAATGGATCTTGAAAGCAGCGAGAAACTTTATGTGATCACCTACGTCACCTCCGTAGGACTATATGGGGATTTTTCAGCAGAAACCTTGCACGTAGGAATGCTGTCAGATGATATATCTAAAGTGGTCACAAAATAACAACCAAAAATACAGCATCTAGCAAAACTGACCTTCAAAAATGACAAAGAAAGATAAACAAAAGCTAAAGATCAGGAGTTCCTCGCCACTAGACTTGCAATGGGAGTTCTTCAAGCTGAAACAAAAGTACACCAAACATTAACTCAAAGCCATGTGAAAATATAAAGTTCCCTGGTAAAGGCAAATATATGGAAAAATATAAACCAGCATTACTAGAATTGTTTCATAACTCCATTTTTAATTTTGTAGGATTTAAAACACAAAAATAATTTTAAAAACTATGTTAATGGGTACACTACATATAATTTGTGACAATAAAGCAGGGGAGCAGAGCTATTAAAGAGTGATAGTTTTGTGATTGAAAATATCACATTCTGAAGTAGACTGTTGTAATTTTTTCATATCCTATGCAATACCAAAGGTAACCACAAAGAAAATATCCACAGAATACACACAAAAGGAAATGAAAAGGGGATCAAAACATGTCACTATAAAAAAATTAAAAGGTATTAAGAGAGGATATGAAGGATACACAGCAACAAAATGGCAAATTAAATCTTTCCTTATCAAGTAACTATCTTAAATGTAAAGAATGTAAAGAACTCAACAACACACATGGCCAACAGACACATAAAAAGATGTTCAGTATCATTAATCATTAGGGAAATGCAAATCAAAACCAGAATGAGACATCACCTCAAACCAGTCAGAATGCTAGTATCAAAAATAGGAAAAGAAAAAAAAAGACAACAGATAACAAGTGTTGGTGAGGATATGGAGAAAAGAGAACCCTGATGCACTGTTGGTGGGAATGTAAACTGGTGCAACCACTGTGGAAAACAGTACAGAGGTTCCTCAAAGTTAAAGATAAAATTACCATACAACCCAATTAATTCCACTACTGGATACACATACGTATGCGCACATGCACACACTGAAATATTACTCAGCCATAAAAAAGAATGAGATCTTGCCATTTGCCAAAACATGGATAAATCTATAGGATATTATGCTAAGTGAAGCAAGTCAGGAAACAGACTCATAAATACAGAGAACTGGGTGCAGAAGGGAAGAGGAGGGGAGGATGGGTAAAAGAGGTGAAAAGTTTTAAGAGTTACAAACTTCCAGTTATAAAATAAGTCATGGAAATGAAAAGTACAATAGAGGGAGAAAAAATATTAAATTAGAAACAGATGCAAAACGTAGCAACATAATATAAGCCATATATGAAAAGTCCACAGTTAATAACATACTCACTGGTCAAAGCCTAGAAGCTTTTTCTCTAAGATCAAGAAAAAGATAAGGATGTCCACTCTTACCACTTCAATTCAATAAAGAACTGGAAGTCCAAGCCAGAACAATTAAGCAAGAGAAATAAGACATACAAATCGGGAAAGAAAAGGTAAGACTATCTCTGTTTGCAGGTGACCTGGTCTTATATGTAAAAACCCTACACGTAAAAAACAATAAAGATTCCACCAAAAAATTGTTAGGATAGGGGTGCGTGGGTGGCTCAGTTGCTTAAGTGTCTCACCCTTGATTTGGTCTCAGGTCATAATCTCAGGGTTGTGAGATCGAGCCCTGGGTCAGGCTCTGTGCTGAGCATGGGGCCTGCTTAAGATTCTCTCTCTCCTCCTCCCTCCCTTCCCTCAGCTTGTGCACACTCTCTTTCTCAAAAAAACCTGTTAGAATAAACTAACTGAGCAAAATTACAAGATACAAAATCAACACAAAAAACCAGTTGTGTTTCTATCCACTAACAATGAATAATCAGAAAAAAAAATAAGAAAACAGTTCCAAGTATGATAGCATCAAAAAGAACAAAATACACAGGAATATTTAACCAAGAATGCAAAAGACCTATATATTGAAACTACAAAACACGGCTGAAAAAAATTAAAGACACACAAACAAATGGAAATCTCGTGTTCATGGAATACTTGTAATTGCTAAGATGTCCATATCACCCAAAGTGAGCTATATATACAATGCAATCCCTATCAAAATCCCAAAAGCATTTTTGCAGAGGTAGAAAAATCCAACCTAAAATTCATATAAACTATCAAGGGACCCTGAATAGCCTAAACAGTCTTGAAAAAAAAAGTTGAAGGACTAACACTTCCTAATTCCAAAACTTACTATAAAGCCACAGTAATCAAAATAGTGTGGTATGATATAAAAGCAGAAATATAAACCAATGCAATAGAACAGTCCAAATAAACACTCACATATCCAGTCAAAAAATTACCAACAAAGGTGCCAAGACCATCCACTGGAGAAAGGACAAGGTTTTCAACAAATACTGCTGGGAAACTCGATATTCACAAAAAAAGGAGAAGTATCCTTTTCTTACTTCATATCCAAAAATTAACACAAATGGATCAAACACCTAAAGGGGAGAGCTAAAACTATAAAAACTTACAAGAAAACTTAAGAGAACCTTCATGACATTGGATTTGGCAATGATTTCTTGGATAGGGTACCAAAAACACAGGTAACAACAGAAATTACATAAATTAGACTCCATCAAAATTTTAAATGTCTGTGCAAAAGATACAATTAACAGAGTGAAAAGGTAACCTACAAAATGGGAGAAAATATTTGTAAATCATATCTGATAAGAAGTCTGAAGAACAACTCAATAACGAAAAAACCCCAATCCGATTAAAATGGGTGAAGAATTTGATTAGACATTTCTCCAAAGAGGATAATAAATGGTCGGCAAGCATGAGGAAAGATGATCCACAACCTTAACCATTAGGAAATACAAATCAAAATCCAGTACCACCTCACACCTATTAGGTGGGTACTATGAAAAAAACTAAGTATTGACAAACAAGTAGTAAAACTGGAAAATGGTGCAGCCACTATGTTAAACAGTATAGTATTTCCTTTCAACGTTGATAATAGAATTACTATATGATCCAAGCCATTCCACTTCTGGGTACATACTCAAAAGTATTAAAAGAAGAGGTTTTATTTTTTTTATTTTTTTTTTTTTAAAAGAAGAGGTTTTAAAAGAGATATTTGCAAATATCATAGCAACTTCATTGGGGGGGAGGGGCAGAGGCAGGCTTCATACCCCGCTCAATCTCACAACCCTGAGATCATGACCTAAGCCAAAATCAAGAGTCAAATGCTTAACCAACTGAGCCATCCAGGCACCCCTAACATAGCAACATTATTTACAATAGTCAAAAGGTGGAAGCAATCCAAATGTCCACCAAAGGTGAATGAATAAGCAAAATGTGGTATACGTACACCACAAAATGTTACTTAGCCTTAAAGAAGAAGGAAATTCTGACACATACTGTAATGGGTAAATTCTGAGGACATTATATTAAATAAAATTAGCCAAATACTATAGCCATTCAAATACTATATGATTTCACTTAAATGAAGTACTTACAAGTAATCAAATTCAGAGACACTAAGAATGGTGGTTGCCAGGGCATGGAGGAGAATGGAGAATAATTCAATGGATAGTTTTGGAAGATAAAAAGAGTTCTGGAGATTGGTTGTACAATAACATGAATATACTTAACAATCTGTGTATTTTACAATTAAAAACAATTTTTTAAACAGCCACATTACCTTTATATTCCAAATTCACTTTGCACTCTGAAAGATACCAGCCTTCTTCATCTCCTCAAAATCTTTCATAGAATCATAATTTCTGTAGAAATCTGCATATGCCTTCTTTCTTGGTTCAGCCACAGCAAACTAAAAAATAACACATCCCATTAGAGCTTATTTTTTAACCATTAGAAATAATATCCAAAAACAACATAAATCATAGTATTTATGTTCACCTTTAACTTGGAACTCTGTATTTCCTAAGAAAAGGTTGGAGGCACTGACACAGATGCAAGGGAAGATAAAGCAGCCTCTTGGAAACTACTCAGCAAGAAGAGCCTTCCTTGCCTGGGGACAGATTATTCCTTTTGCTGGGTGTGGGTGTGCAGAATGATAAAAGCCAAAGGAAGATACCTAGAAAGCTAAAAGGTTTTAGCAAAGGACAGACAGCCTTCCCTCCAGCAAAACCTAAATATTCCACAGCTGAGACATGCTAAAATTAAAATATTCTGGCTCAATTTGAAGTATATTAACTTCAAAGGAGTGAGATCAATTCAGTACCCAACTGCCTCTGAAAGACACAGGGAGTTTTCTATCTGGCAAGAACAGTTCTGGGTGATTTACACCTCAACATCATTTAAGCCCTTAGAATACACATTGACCTGTTTTGCACACCAGGAAAGGGGACTCAGAATTTAACTGACCTGATTAAGGTCTAGGAAGAAGCACTAAGTGGTAGGTGGTTCAACCAGGATTCAAACCCAGGTCTATCATTTGGCAAAGGTTGTATTTTCCACAAAACACTACCTGATAGATTTCAGTGTACAGGTTATAATCCAAAATCAAATTCCATCCTGCATATTAAACCAGTAAAAAATTCTTCATGTGCCCATCTACCTCCATTAGGTTAATGCAAAAATACAAGAATGACACCTGGTACTTATACAGTAAGAGACTTTACTTGACCAGTTTTACTACCTCACCTCCTATCTAAATTCTCAACTTCTTCAGTAAGACCAAGAGGCAGGAGTCCTAATGTAATCCTCTGAATTGAGGCCAGCCCATTACCCAGAAGGCAACTGGGGATTTCTTGTTAAAAAAATATTTTTTTCCCTTTCAATAATATGGTAAACTAATAAAGTAGCAAAAATAAAGTAAAAGACTCAGTGAACCCAAAAATAAAAGCAAATGGATGTTAGAACCCCACCTAAAGGGGATCCCTGTGTGGCGCAGCGGTTTGGCACCTGCCTTTGACCCAGGATCGAATCCCACGTCGGGCTCCCGGTGCATGGAGCCTGCTTCTCTCTCTGCCTAAGTCTCTGCCTCTCTCTCTCTCTTTCTGTGTGACTATCATAAATAAATAAAAATTAAAAAAAAAAAAAAGAACCCCACCTAAATTGTTTTCTGTTACATTTTAAATAGACTTTTTTAAGTCTGAAAAATCTGGACTTGGGCAACAAAAAGAATATAAGCTATCAATTTAGATCCACTACACCATAAGTTAGTTGAAACCCATAAAATCTATATAAGGCCTATCTGGATAAGCAAATACCTGAAGATTTAGGACAAGCCTAATTTGCGTAACAGTAATTGCTCTACATATGGGAAAAATCCATTCAGGATAATCACTGGTCATTGCCTCAAAATCTAACCTATATTAATGAATTTAGGCGTGGCAGATTCACTTAATCAAAAATTATTTAATGGATGGTAACTTCATGTAAAAAAAGCACAGAAACTGATGAAAATTGTGAAAATCAATCAAAACTAAGAACAAAATAAAGGCCAAATCTTTCAAAGCACTCAATACTAACTGGATAGGGGAAATGAAGAAGTGAGCATCTACTAAGAGAACCAAGTTTAGGGCAGCCCCGATGGCTTAATGGTTTAGTGCCGCCTTCAGCCCGGGGAGTGATCCTGGAGACCCTGGAGACCCTGGAGACCCAGGAGACCCAGGAGACCCAGGATCCAGTCCCATGTCGAGCTCCCTGCATGAAGCCCACTTCTCCCTCTGCCTGTGTCTCTGCCTCTCTCTCTCTGTCTCTCATGAATAAATAAATAAAACCTTTATTTAAAAAAAAAAAGTTTACACCTGCTTTATTCTTTAGGAAGAATCTGGATTCCTCAGTGCTTTGGGAACCTTCCTTCGATTCAAACACTAATGAACTATACACAAACACTGACTAATCTACCAAGCAAATTTTAAACCTTTTCATTCAGAACAGACTATGGGTCTGGCATGGTCCTAGCTCTTAATTTAGTAGAAGAGACACACCCTGAAGCAAGTATTACTTAAAATACAATGTGCCCAATACTGTACAGTCTGGTACAAAGTGATTAAGAACCTAGCAAAGCACAACCAACCCATCTGGAGGAATAGGCTGCAACTCCAAAAAGGAAACATTTGAGTGAGCCTTGAGGATAAACTGGAACTTGCCACACAAGGAGATGAAAGACATTCCTGCTGTGTACAAACCCATGGGAGAAAGCAGAATTTTGTAACAGCAAATAGTTATGAAGGGCTGGAGGGCTGAGTATATTGGACTGCTGGGAAGACAATGGAAAGGCAAAAAGAGAAAGGCAAAAGGGGCTAATGAGAAAGTATCTTAAAATCAAAACTAAGTTTCAGCAAATCACCCATGACCCTTTAATAAGTGATGAAACCAATTCAGATGATTGCAACCAGTCGTTAATGTATTTCTTACTGTAAGTAAAAAGTCTGAAAGCCACTGCACACTGGGCATGCAGGACTCCATACCATAAACAAATCTATTCTAGAAGCTGAATGTGGCAAGAATGTACACAGGTTACAAAGGCCTGATCTGATGTTTGACAGAGACAATGAGGACAACCAGAGTGAAGAAATGAGTTCCCAAAATTTCTCTTACTCCCACTTCATTTACTCATCCATCCATCCTTTTCCCACATTTATTTCATACCCACTACATGCCACGTAGCAAAGATCTCAAAGAGCAAGTAAAGGGTTTATTTATGCCTGTTTCCTCAAAGGGTCCTACAGCACAGACCCCTTAGTGCTTTTGCTCAAGTTGTTTTCCCTCCTCTTAGCACTTCAAATTCACTCTAACTTCCAAGGCACAAATTCTACCTTCTCTATCAAAGAGCTATGACTCACAATATACCCCTCACCCACTGGAAGAAACACACAAAAGCGGCAATCAACTATTGCTGATTGTACAGTTCACCTATTACATGGAGGACAGAGTCCTCCTTGCCCATCTCCAACTCTATTCTTGCAAACTGTGTATAAGCTGTTCTAGAAACAGCTCTGAGAAATGAAATGTCCTTTCGTTTATATTCTATCTTGCAATAATTATTTTTTACCTCCCCTAATATGACCCTAACTTCCTTAAAGACACAAATTTAGATGTATATACACTTAGTATACTCGAAAGCACGGACTCTATAGCACCTACCACTGTACTCAATTTCAGACACTACATTTTATTCAACAGATACTTTTAAGCATCTATTTGTCAGGCAACTGACGATGGGGTGCCCCTGCAAACAAAAAAGGCACCATGCCCTAATGAGTCTCAGTCTACTAAAAAAATAAGAACTAAACCAAAAATATTAAATACAAAGCACTGGAAGGCTCTAATTCCCTCATAGGCCATTATGACATAAATAACATGTATGATCATAAACATTTTTATAGAGAAAACTTGTAAATATAGCATGGAGACTTTGAGAAACACAAAGCACATAGGAGTATTCTGGGAAAAAGGTGGCATAGGAACACCAGGAATCTCTCCCCACCTTCACAACAACTGTATTAGCACAATCTGTGAAACTTTGGATCTCCTGAAAGAATGCAATTTCCAGAGGAAGGCTTAAACTGTAAATTGTGGTCAAGTTAATTTCATTCACTTTCAGCTTTTAGCAACCTAACAGCTACCCATTTTCCCCAGGCCCAAGGCAGGCAGCTGTGCATGTGTTCCTGGAGCAGCTTACACATAGCTTTTCTGGAATGAAGATGGGCAAGAAGGACCCTCTCCTCCATATACCAGGGATCTGTACTCTGATAGTAGATTGTTTTTGTTCACAGAGGCGCAAACAGGTTGGGGGCCACTGTTTTTGGCACTCCTTCTACTGTTCTTTTTCACCAGGTGAGCTACTTCCAGGGGACTTAAAAGAATAGAGAATCTTTTTCCCCCTCCCTTTTTTCTCCTTTTGGGAGCCAAAGGTATCTATACACACAATCCCCACAGATTACAGAATGGACTAAAGAATGACCCAACTGAGAACTGACCCAACTGTTGCTGTCTGCAACACTCATTCCAGATCCAAAGACAAAAACAGATTGAAAGGGAAAGAGTGGAAAAAAGATGTTCTATGCAAACAGTAACCAAAGGAGCAAGAGAGCTTTACTAATAGCAGACAAAACAGACTTTAAATCAAAAAACGATTACAGGAGACAAAGGATTTTATATAATCATAAAAGCTTCAATAGGATACGACCTTATAACACTTAGAAAAATTTACTCAGCAGTAACACCAGCAAAATATATAAATCAAAAACTGACAGAATTGAAGAGAAAAATAGTTCTACAGCTGAAGACTTCAATACTACAATCTCAGTAACAGATAAAACCAGACCAGATCTAAGTAAGGAAACAGAGGACTTAACTCATTAAACCAATCAGATCTAACACATATACAAAGAGCATTCCACCCCAACAACAGAATACACATTTTTTTTTTAAAACAGTGATTTATTTATTTACAAGAGAGAGCACTTACATGCATAGCAGGAGGAGGGAGAAGGAGAAACAGACTCCCCTGCTGAGCAGAGAGTCCCGTGCAGGCCTAGATCCCAGAACTCTGGGATCATGACCTAAGCTGAAGGTAGAAGCTGAACCAACTGAACCACCCAGATGCCCCCAGAATACACATGCTTCTCAATTGCACATGGGATATTTTCCACGACAGACCACATATTAGGCCATAAATTAAGTCTCAACAGATGTAAAGGCAGATATCATACAAAGTATGTTTTTTTTTTACAAAGTATGTTCTCTGATCATAATGGCATGAGATTAGAAATCAATAACAAAAGGAAAACTACAAAATTCACAAAACTATGGAGATTAAGCAACAAACTTTTAAACAACCAATGAATCAAAGAGAAATTAGGAATGAAATTAGAAAATATTTAGAGACAAATGAAAAAACAGGACACACCAAAACTTACAGGATTCAGTGACAATAGTGCTAAGGGGGGGAATTAAGTATAAATACATACATTAAAAAACGAGAGGGGATCCCTAGGTGGCTCAGCAGTTTAGTGCCTGCCTTTGGCCCAGGGCGCAATCCTGGAGTCCCGGGATCGAGTCCCATGTCAGGCTCCCTGCATGGAGCCTGCTTCTCCCTCTGCCTGTGTCTCTGCCTCTCTCTCTCTATGCCTATCATAAATAAATAAATAAATCTTAAAAAAAAAAAAAACAAAAACAAAAACAAAAAAAAACGAGAGAGGGGGGCAGCCTGGGTGGTTTAGCGGTTTAGCGCCGCCTTCCACCCAGGGCGTGATCCTGGAGATCCAGGATCAAGTCCCACATCAGGCTCCCTGCATGAGGCCTGCTTCCCCCTCTGCCTGTGTCTCTGTCTCTCTCTCTCTCTGTGTCTCTCATGAATAAAGAAATAAAAATCTTTAAAACAAAACAAAAAAACAAGAGAGGGGCACCTAGGTGGCTCAGTGGTTAAGCATCTGCCTTTGGCTCAGTTCCTAATCCTGGGTCCTGGAATAGAGTCCTGCATTGGGCTCTCCAACTGGAAGCCTGCTTCACCTCTGCATATGCCTCTGCCTCTCTCTCTAATAACTAAAATCTTAAAAAAGAGAGAGATCTCAAATCAACAACCTAACATTACAACTTAAGAAACCAGAAAAAGAACAAAATAAACCAAAAGCTAGAAGGAAGGAAACAATAAAGATTAGATAGAGCAGAGATCAACAAAACAGAGACTCTGGGGAAAATGAAAGAAATCAACAAGGCCAAAAACTGGTTCTTCAAAAACATCAACATAATTGACAGCCCTTTAGCAAGATGGGCTAAGAAGCAAGGGGAAAAGATTTAAATTACTAAAATCAGGAATGAAAGTGGAGACATTACTACAGATTCTAAGAGGGTAGTATAACAACTATATACCAACAAACTGGATAACTTAGAGGAAATGGATAAATTCCCACAAACACAAAACCTACCAAGACTAAATCACAAAGAAAGAGAAAATCTGAGCTATAACTAGTAAGGACATTGAACCAGTAATCAAAATAATTCCTAATAAAGAAAAGCCCTGGATCTGATGACTTCACTGGTCAATTCTACAAAAAATTATCAATCCTTCTGAAATCTTTCCAAGCAACTGAAGTGGAAACACTAACTCATTTTATGAGGCCAGCATTACCCTGATACCAAAGCTAGACAAACACTACAAGAAAACTACAGACCAATATTCCCTATGAACACTGACACACACAAAAAATCTTTAACAAAAACTAGCAAATTGAATTCAGCAGCATATTAAAAGAACTGTACACCATTACCACGGGAGGTATATTCCTGGAATGCATGGATGGTTCAATACACAATGGTTCAACATAAAGAAATCCATCAATGTAATATACATTAACAGAATAAGTGAAAATAAAAACCACAATAATCTCAATGCAGAAAAAGCACTTGACAAATTCAATATCCTGTCATGATAAAAACACTCTAAGAATAGAATGAAACTATCTCAACATAATCCATGGGATGTCCACTTTTGTCACTGCCATTCAACACAGTTCTAGCCAGAGCAGTTTTGCAAGAAAGAGAAATAAAAGGCATTTAAATGGGAAAGGAAGAAGCAAAATCATCTGTTTATAGATGATGTATGTAGAGAAAACCCTAAATATTCCACACAGAAAAAACCTGTTAGAATCAATAAATAAATTCAGCAAAATTGGATATAAAATGTATGACAGTACTACAGAAAACAGTATGGTGGTTGCTTGAAAAGTTAAACATAGAATTACCATATGATCTATCATTCCACCTCTGAATATATACTGAAAAAATTAACCCATGTTCATAGGAGCATTACTCACAATAGCTAAAACATGGAAGCAACCTAAGTGTCCATCAAAGGTGAGTGAATAAGCAAAATGTAGTACAGACATACAATGGAATGTTATTCAGTCTTAAAAAGGAAGGAAATTCTGACATACACTACTACATGGATGAACCCTGGGGTCATTGTGCTAACCGAAATAAGCCAGTTACAAAAAGACAAAATAATGTAGGATTCCATTTATATGAGGTACCTAGAGTAGTCAAAGTAAGATACCGAAATATTAGTTTTATGGACTGGGAGTAGAAAAGAGATGGGTTTGTTGTTTAATGGATATAGTTTCAGGTTTTACAAGATGAAAGAGTTATGGAGATGGACTATGGTGATGGCCACACAACATTATAAATGTATTTAATACCACCGAAGTGTACACTTAAAAATGGCTAAATTTTATGTGTATTTTACCATAATACAAAACATTTATTAAAAAACCACCAAAAAAAAAAAAAAAAACCCACCAAAGTGGGCAGCCAGGTGGCTCAGCGGTTTAGCGCCTGGAGACCCGGGATTGAGTCCCATGTCAGGCTCCCTGCATGGAGCCTGCTTCTCCCTCTGCCTGTGTCTCTGCCTCGCTCTCTCTGTCTCTCATGAATAAATAAATAAAATCTTAAAAACAACAAACACCAAAGGTCATGTGTTAGAACCCACAAAAGGTACAGCATTAAAATGCAGTTCTGTAGCAACAAATGCTTCAAGCTGCCAAACACTGCCTTCCTCATCCCTCTGCTTTAGTAAAATTATACCCTTTTGTTATGGACTGATTTGTTTTCCAAAATTCATGTGCTAAAGTCTTAAACCCCTAGCACCTCAGAATTTAACACTATTTGGAGATAGGTCTTTAAAGAGGCAAATTAAAATGAAATTTGTACGGTGAGTTCTAATCCAATATGCTTAGCATCTTTACACCAGGAGATTAAAAAAAAAAAAAAAAAAAAAAAAAAAAACCCATGTTAGCACAGAGACCAATGTGAAGACAAAGGGAGAAACCCATCTACAAGCCAAGGAGAGGCTTCAAGAGAAATCAACCTTGCAGCCACATTGATCTTGGATTTCTAGCCTCCAGAACAATAAATAAAAGTTGTTTAAGCCACCCAGTTTGTTGCACTTTGGCAGACCTAGCAAATTAATACAGCAGCTTTTAGAAATGGAGGACAAGCTATCTAGGGAATAGGAGGTATTTTCCTGACACGGAGAGAGCGGAGGAAGGAGAAGGGAGCACATTAAAGAGGGAGCTTCTTTCAAAGACTCAGGGCTACTTATGAAAATACATTTTCATATTTAAAACACACATTTTTGAACCAAAAATGGACCAAAGTAAAAAATCAAACATACGTTACCTTATAAAAAGCTGCAACCCCCAGGGATACAGCGAAGGCTCCAACGATATGAAATCGCAGACGCTTGGCCAGAAGGCCTCGCATCTGAGGTTTCGTTAAAGCACTTGAAGTCATGGTAGTTCTTCTCCTTGATAGTAAAATAATAAAAACAACTGAGAACACAGTAAGATATCTGCAGAACTCTTAAGACACAATGCACTTCAGAGGGGCACAGGCATGACTCCTCCCGCAAAGCCTGAGGTGTTTAAAGGCTTAGCCTGCTTCAGGGTTTTGGGTTGTTTCCCTCCAGCAGGCTGAATGACTACCCTAAATAAGCAAGGTCACTGTAATAAGTAATAGTAGCCGGGGAGCAAAAATTAGGAAACAAGTATCTCCCAACCACAGTTAAGATAAGCGGTGGCTCTAGCCTGACAAGTGCAAACGGATTTACAGCCCTGTTACTCTTCTACCAATCTACCATCGGCTCATTATTCCCATTTCATTGACGAGAAAACTAGGGCACACGGAGATGACGCGTAATTTTTCCAAGGTTACGGGAGAAGCTATTTTAACTCTGGCAGGAGCCCAGCAGGGGCCTCCACCCAGGGACCGGACCGAGGCGCGGCCCCGCAGACCCTCGGCCGCCTGGGCCGGGTGGCGCGCTGGGAGGCCGCAAGACGCCCCCCGAGGCACAGGGACCCTTTTCCAGCTGCCACACAGCACGGACCGCGCGCAGACACTGCTCCTTCCCCTACGTTGCCCCTTAGGATGCCGACCGGCTGCGGGAAAAAGTGAAAACCCTGGGGCTGGACGAGTCAAATGACCCCTCCAAGGTCACGCTGAAGGGAGGCAAGTACACAGCCGAGCCCAGGCCCCCGCCGGCCGCCCCAGTCCCGCGGCCCCTCACGCCCCCGCAGCCCCGCCGGGCCGTCGGCCTCCGGAAGCCGCGGCGGGGGCGTGCAGGGGTCGACCCCTGGAGAGGTTCGAGGCTGCCCGGCCGCAGATGCGGGCACAACTCAACTCCAGGACAGAGCGAGAGCAGGCAACAGGACGCAGCAGCCACACGAACCCTGAAGTGGGACACGAGAGCAACACGACTCACCTTCACACCTACCTCAAACCTGACGTCCTTCCTAACAGAAATGGACGGCGCCCGAGCAGTGCGCAGGCGCAGAAGTCCCAGCGGCGGGGAGGACCCAGCGACGGTGGCCTGAAGAGTCCAAAAGGCCTCTGGCGCGCCTCCGGCTTTCACGGCTGAAGTTCACGAGTGTGTTAGCTTTTTCCTGTAATATCTTGAACTAAAAGCTTGACCTTCTGAGTCGGTTTCTTTAGTAAATTGGAGCTATTAATCTTACTGATATACAGAGTTGATATGACTTATTAGAGAATACAAAGATATTTCATATGGAGAGAGAGAGGGAGAGAGAGATTTTACAGATTTTATTTACTCACCAAAGAGAGAGGGAGGCAGAGGCCCAGGCAGAGGGAGAAGCAGGCTCCTCGCAGGGAGCCCGACGTGGGACTCGATCCCGGGTCTCCAGGGTCACGACCTGAGCCAAAGGCAGACGCTGAACCACTGCCCCAGCCTGGTGCCCCTAATATGTAACATTTTTAAACGTACCTCACAAATACAGTACAAATCGTCCTGGGCCCATGCTGGGCCGGAAACGTGTGCAATCCGTCATTTTCATTAACTGCCCCTATGTGAATAATCATGTGGTTTGGGTAAAGGTGAATAAGACAGCCAAGTTCTAGGAGCTCAGAGCTTAGCCAATAAAACTGACATAAACAGATCAATAATCCCAAGTGATGGGCGCTTCCGCAGAGACATGACCTAGCCACAGTAGGAGCAATTACCTGTCTGGCAGAGCTGCACAAGTTCTGGTAGAAGTATTTGTTTGGGGTTTTTAGTAAAAGACAAGTGTCTTAAAGGAAGGCAACTGGAAGTTTATGAAAAGTGGTGTGTAAGGGTAAGGCTCTTGTGCTGTAGGGGTGTCAGGCTTGGTTTTTATTGAAATAACCCGGATTTATAGTGTTGTTTAAGTCAATTCAGCAAGCACTGTGGAAGATACATTAGGGTATAAACTACACACGGTATAAATTCATCATATATTGATCAAGCATTTACTAAGTACCCAGGTTCTGCTATATAGAAGGACAAATCTTCAAGGAGGTAACATGCTTGTCAGGGAGTCTTAGTTCCCAATGGACACTGTCATTTTGTGAAACCTTTTGGCCACACAGAAAAGGTGCTAATTGAGGGTCAGAGTGGGTTTGTACCTCAGTAACAATCTTTCCAGACTCTTTATCAATGATCTACCCAGCTAAAAATCTTTACATGGGATTTGCCCAGGTGGTAATGTGTTCCCATTTTCTTTTTATCCCCACTCCCAAAACTGGCCCCGAGAGCAAGCAGTAAATTTTAGAATTCATAGGGTTTGTTGCGTATTGAACAATTAGGGAAAGCTTCAGGGAAGTCATGGAAGAGATGGAAATGGAGCTGAGCCTCAATCTATTAGAGAGAGCTGGAGAAGTGGAGAAATCTAAGAGACAAAATTGGTCAGAAGAATGTAGCAAAGACAGACACACTGAGGGAGCAGAGCTTAGCCAGCATGGAGTGCTGAGCAGTGGTTTAAGAACACTGGATGGGTAGAGAAGCACAGGGCCAATCATAATAATTCAAGGTGACACATGAATAGAACCTGAATGGGCATGAATAGCTTGGAAGGGTCATTATTCTACCACCACAAAAGGCATGGTCATGATTTGTAATGTCTAAAAAATATTTCTATTCTTTTCTCAGGCATATGGTAGGGCCATGCATCCCTGATGCCTTTAAAGTTAGGATATGACTTGCTTTGTCCAATGCAAGATAACTGGAAGTGATGTGTAGAAGTGATGTGTGGAAGCCTCAGGGTAGAAGCTTTACAATACAGCATGTGGTTTGCCATGTTCTCTTTGCCCTGCCTTTGTTATAAGGGAAGTATTGAGTGAGATAGCACCTATGTCAGCTGGATCTGGGAGAGATCAAGATAAACAGAGCCTTCCTACTATCTTGCACTGGCCAGACTCAATGAGTGAGAAATACATGGTATGGTAGCTGTGATCCACTGAGATTCAGGGGTTGTTTGGTCCGATAGACGAACTTTGCTTTTCCTGATTGGTAGAAGAAGTTAAGAAATGTGTCTGTTTTAGTTAGGGATGTGGGTATGTAAATGCTGAGACAGGTAAGTAATAGAGACCATGGAGTGTGAAGAGGAAAGGGGGACATTAAGCTGGCACTTAATGGTAAATAAGATATGTGCATCACCACACCTTCTCCTAAATTGAAAACAAAATGGTTTATCCATGTTAGAGGCATCCCTGGGCCCACCCCTGAGCTCTTCAGAGGTTCCCAGAGAAACCCTGAGTTTTACAATAAAACCCCATCTGTTGCTCAAGAGCTCTCCAGCTGTTGGCCCAAGGGAACTCTGGATATGTGGAGCCCTCAAGAAGGTTTTCCCCCTGAGGCATCAGCATCTCAAGTCTTCTTAGGCTGATAAGACACTGTATCCTAAGGGACTCTGGACCCCCTGAAGTGTGCATGTGGATCAGGGACATGTTTTCGGGCCACCTCAAGGCCAAGTTGCTGCCTCACTGTGTCATAAACTCTATGTAGCACCCAATAGTTTGCAAAACATGTTCAATTTTGTGTTTTCATTTTGTCCTCTCAATAATCCCATAAGATGAGCAGGTATTCTTGTATTTTAGATAAAGACACTGAAGGTTCAGCGGTAGAAAAATAGCAGAACTGAGAATAGAATCTAGTGAGATTCCTCTCATAACAGAGTTGTGAAGAGTACCTCCAGAAGAACAAATCTACCTCAGTGGACACCACTCATGAGTCTGTGATGATTTATTGAGCACCTATTATGTGCTCTGTGTTGCTATCCCTAATGGCTGAGAGTATAGTCCCAAGAAGCCACAGAGGATACTCCTCAAATCAGATTATTTCATAACCACTCATTTCTCGTTAGTTGAATAGATACAGCCTCCTAGGTCCCACTGAGAAAACCTAAGAAGCTATTAATTCAAACTAATAGGCCCTTCCTCACTGACCTCCAAATCCCACTGCAGCCATTGCCACAGCCACGATGCCCAAACGAAAGAAGCAGAATCAGCAGCAGCCACCGCCACCACAACAGCCCCCACTGCCAGAGCGGGAGGAGATGGGAGATGAAGAGGATAAGAGTCCCATCGGATCATCCAGCTTTCTGGGCCTCCCCCCCTGGCCAATGGAAAGCCTGGTGACCCCAAGTCAGCCCCAAACTGGAATCCACCCACATGTCCACCATCAGTAGAATGGATAAATAAGTTGTGCGTGCATGCAATGGGATACTACACTGCAATGAAAATTAACGAACTCCTGCTACAGGCAACCTGGATGAATCTCACAAACGGTGTTGAGTGAAAGGAGCCAGACAGAAAAGAATGCAGACTCTCTTCACAGAGGTCCTCCAGGATCAAGAGGACCAATGATTCCACCACTGCTGAGCCTCCCACCTCCTCCCAGGGGCAGAGGCCCAATTCGGGGAGTCTTGGGCCCCAGGTGCGGCCCGCCAATATGGTTGTGGCTGGTGGGGGGCCAATACTGAACCTCTTTTTCCTGGACCAGGCCATGAGGGTCCTTCCAGAGGAGGCTTTCACAAAGAACAGAGAAACCCTGAAGGCTCAAAAGTTGGTCTCTTATCATATACACCTGCCCGCCCAAGGATGGCCCCCAAGTTATGGAAGACAAATCCTTTTTTTTTTTTTTTTTTTTTTTTTTTTTTTTAAATTTTTATTTATTTATGACAGTCGAGAGAGAGAGAGAGAGAGAGAGAGGCAGAGACACAGGCCGAGGGAGAAGCAGGCTCCATGCACCAGGAGCCCGATGTGGGATTCGATCCCGGGTCTCCAGGATCACGCCCTGGGCCAAAGGCAGGCGCCAAACCGCTGCGCCACCCAGGGATCCCTGGAAGACAAATCCAACCTCCCTGTCTGCCAACACTTTGCCAAAAAGGGCCACTGTTGATATGAGGACCTCTGTGCCTTCTACCACCCAGGCGTCAATGGACCTCCTCTGTGACACTGTGCCTTCCTATTCAGGCTGGAAGGAGCCCTCTGACCTAGTGGCCATATCTTCCCTGTGGCCCTGTGACGGCTACTGTGAGGCTGTTCCACCCACCACCTTCAGTCAGTGACACCCACCCCCATCTGCCACCTCCCCCATTTGAGGTCCAGAGTGGTGTTTCATCACTGGTGCCCAGCGTGTGGGCTTTCTTCTCCAGCCTCCAGAGACTCGCCTTCAGGACCCCACCTTTGCTCTCTTCCACTGCCTCCTGGATCCTCTTCCCCTTCGCCAATTGACTGCTGAACAGGAAGCCTCTTTGGTGCTGTTTCTTGTGCATCTGTCCACCCAGCCCTTGGTACTGCCCTCAATTCCTAAGAGCCCTGGAGCAGTTTCCTACCATTCCCTTCTTCTAGCTGCTTGTTTTAAGTCCTTTTTTTTTTTAAGATTTTATTTATTCATGAGAGACAGAGTGAGAGAGAGAGAGAGAGAGAGAGAGAGAGGCAGAGACACAGGCAGAGGGAGAAGCAGGCTCCATGCAGGGAGCTTGACGTGGGACTCAATCCCGGGTCTCCAGGATCAGGCCCTGCGCCGAAGGCGGCGCTAAACCACCGAGCCACCAGGGCTGCCCTTTCAGTCCTTTTTATGTGACAAACCCTATCCCCAAAGTTGCCAGTTGCTCTGTGAAACTCACAAGGTTGACCTGGGGTCAAGTACGGATGACTGGTGCAGAGTTACTCCCTGGTTTTGGATTTTGTAGACCCTGTGTCAGTAGCATGATCCCCGCCGCTCTGGTCTGTGATCATTGTGCTTTGTGAAACTGTGCATCGCCTCGTACATAGTCTTTCTCAGTGTCCGTCGCATCATTGTGACTTCCCAACACTAGAGTAAGTTTTTCTGCCAAAATAAGTGAGGCTCTTGATGCCCTCTAGACTTTCCACACCTCCCAACATGGGAGAATTGTGAAACTTTCCACAAGACTGCCTCCCTGATCTCCCCATTCTCCCGGTGTCAGTTTTTCGGGGTTTGACACAAGCCCATGAGATGTCCTCTAAAGCCTCTTCTGGGCTATCCTATCTCCTCTCCAGCCCACTTTAGTTAGAGTACGTCATTATGAGGCCACCAGCCCCTTCGTCTGAATTCTGTGAATCTCCACCTGGCCTACCCTTGGGTGGAGCCTGGACAGTAGTATTGCCCTCCTCTAACCTTCTTCCCTACATCCCTGGCACTGGTCGTTTTCTGTGAAAATGGCAGTGAACAGGTTTGGTTTTGCAAATGGGTAAGGAGTTGTGTGGGCAAGAGGGAAGGATGAGAGCCGTTAGAGAACTGAGAATGAATTTTTTTTTCTTTTTAACATTTTTTTATATTAGTAATAAATGCAGTGGAAACAAAAAAATAATTCAGACTAATAGTAATGAGGTCTGTGCAATAACTAAGTACCAGGTATTGATGCTTTTCTGGCCATTTCAGAGCTAACAGTAACTAAAAACAATTTTCCCAGAATTGAGCTGGCATCAATCACAGATGCTGTACACAGAGATATTCTGGCCTGACCAAGCCCTCTATGAAATGAAGCTATTAAGTGAAAGAGTCATGTGAAGCTCAACTGCATTAAGACTATAGAGAGTGAATGGGGAACCTGGGTGGTGTAGTCGTTTAAGCATTGGACTCTTGGTTTGGGCTCAGGTTGTAATCTCAGGGTTGTGAGATCTAGTCCTGTGTGTTGGCACTGTGCTTTGTGTAGAGTCTGCTTGACTCTCTCTCCCTCTACCCCTGTACCCCCTAACACTAAATAAATAAACTTTAAAAAAAGAATACAGAGAGGGCAAAAGAAAATCAAAGTTTACTGAACAGGAAAGAAAAAACAAACAAATCAAGAGAAGGTAGAAATACCATATTTTAACTTCTAAGAGAACACAGCAAAGCCAAACATTTTAATTCATTTGAAAAAGAGCGTATCTTAGTAGTTATTTTGGGATCCCACTTTGAACTTGTGCTGATATTAATTTATGGATGTGTTGAACTAATCAGATTCAATAAACATAGATGTCTCTAGCAACCAGATGCTCCTCTGGGGAGATAGTCACTCTGTGCTAACAGCACACAGCCATGGGAGGATTGAATGGTCATCCTGACATTGGGCCACATTTAAAATCAGGGGGCCCATGCAGACCTTTCAGAAAGGCCATCTCACCCATGACTGCCTGAAAAATGGATAGACCTGGCCCCATTTGCACACCACCCCCTCACATTTACCTTAAACCTTCTCTGGGTTAGAAAAAGCCTGAATTTAAAACCCAAAATTCAAATTACTGCATATGAAGGATAAACTAATCAATATGTGACATTTTAAGCTTCATTTTGAAGATAAACTAAATTAAATCCTTCCACTATAATTCAGAAAGTATTTATGTAGCACTTACTATGTTCCCCAACCTGTGCCAGCCATTATGGAAGATGGTAAGGAACTGTAAAACCCAGCCTCTGTACTCTAGCAGCTGATAATTTCATTAAGGAGAAGATTAATGAAACCCTATATAAGGGAATAAAGTTCAGACCAAAACGAGATAGAAATAGTTAATGCAGAAGAAAGTTTGGAAGAGGGAAAACCAGTGTGAAGCTGACCATTCATTCATTCAACAAATATTTACCAAACATGAACTCTGTGCCAAGCACTGTTCTACATACTAGAGATACAACATGAAAAAAAACAACATTCTTGCTCTCGTGGAGTTTACGTTGCTGCATGGGACATGGAGAGCACACCAGTAAACAAACACGTGCTATAACCTCTGACAGTGGAAAGTGCTGTGGAGAACAAAACAGCGCGCTGGCGTGCTGCCTTTGTAGGGGGAGGCCAGGAACACCATCTCTGAGGAGGTGACCTTTGAGGAGAATCCCTACTGATGTGAGGAAGTGAGCCCCATAAAGATCTGGGAGAAGAGTGTTCTCTGTAAAGAGAACAGCAAGTGATTTGACATGATGTTGGTTTGTTCCAGAACAACAAACAGGCTTATGGGACCAGAGCTGAATAAGCACAGAAGAGATGTCTAACCTGGCCCAGGGGACTTCACTCAAAAGTTGAGATTTGAAATTGGATTTGCTTGTCAGCCTATGCAGATAGGGAGAATGTTCCAGCTGATTAGTTAAATTTCTACCGCCTGGTGCCATAAGGGCTTAAAATTAGTTTAATTAGAGAAAAGTACAGAGAATTAGAGTTACATTTCCTACATGTCTGTAGGGCTTACATTTGGGGACTCCAGTTAACACTTTTTATAACACCTCTACTTGCTCACATCATTTGCTCCCTTATCATTTGCTCCCACTATTTTGGGTTTTATTTTATTTTTTAAAAGATTTCATTTATTTATTTGACAGAGAGAGAGCACAAGCAGGGGGAGATGTCGAGGGAGAGGAAGAAGCAGGGAGCTGGACGTGGGGCTCAATCCCAGGACCCTGAGATCATGACCTGAGCCAAAGGCAGATGCTTAACCAACTGAGCCACCCAGGCGCCCCTATGTTGGGTTTTAATTGCTTGTACTTTTTAAAACCCTTCTCAAAATGATGATAGAGCAAAATAAGAGTGAATAATCCTGTCTTCATACTACCTTCTGTAAGCAGTGGCTTACCTCTGGTCTTACCTCATTGAAGAGCTTTAAAACCCCTTTGAGGAATGCCTGGGTGGCTCGGTGATTGAGCATCTGCCTTCAGCTCAGGTCCTGATCCCAGGGTCCTGGGATCGAGTCCCACATCAGGCTCCATGCAGGGGGCCTGCTTCTCCCTCTGCTTGTGTCTCTGCCTCTCTCTGTGTCTCTCATGAATAAACAAATAAAATCTTTGTTTTCTCTAAATAACCTAAAAAAAAAATCCTCTAAATTGAATTACCAATTTTTGGAAACACAAGGGACAAAGGAACTTGTTAAACACTACCATGAGGATGTAATTGGCAGAATCCAGACTGTAGGAATCTCTACAGAACTGGTTTCTTCAAAAAAATTAATTGCAAGGAGCAAAAAAAGGTACACAGTGAGAAATGCAGGGAAAACCTGTAGAGTATAAGGGACTTCAGGGACATGTCAACCAATCACAATGTGTGGAACTTTTTGGATCCAGACACAAACAAACTGTAAAGAGAAAAGATGAAAATATTTATGACCTGGAGGTAATTGGAAATTTGAACATTAATAGGCTATTTATGATGTTAAGGAATTATTGTGGAATCTTTTTAAGAGTGGTAATGGCATTATGGTTTAGAAATACATACTGAAATATTTCCCAATCAAATGAGACGATGATTAGTATTTGTTTCAAAATTATACAAGTGGACTTGGCAGACAAGTGGATGGGAGTGGGGGGTATTGATAGATAGGGAAATAAATCAGGAATCAGCAAACTGTTTCTATAAAGGGCCAGATCATGGCTGTGGGTCAAGGTCTTTGTTGCCACTACTCAATTCTGTCATTGTTAAAGCAGCCACAGACAAAATATAAAGAATGAATATAACTGTATTCCAATACAACTTTATAAAAACCGGGAGAGGTTTGGACTTGGCCTTTGGTAACTCCTAGTAGAAATGATTATTATTGTAGCTGGATCATGGTTACATGGGAGTCCATTATATTACTCTGTCTACTTTAGCATTGTTTTTTTTTTTACTTTAGCATTGTTTAATATTTTCTATAATACGATATTTAAAACAACTTAATGTCTTTATAGCATTATTCAAAAGCTTCAGACACTCATCAGTCTTCTCAGCACTATTCTTTCAGGTGAGTGTTCCTCTTTCATGTGACTTGGATCACATACGTTTCATTTCTCCTTTTGTATATTGGCTTTGAAACACCAAACTCACCTGAGGGCCCTCTGAACAACCAAACTGATTTCATTTTGGCCTCCCTACTCTCTGCCATGTTGAGCTTATTCCTACATATATTTTTTATTTTAAAATGTTTGCTTTCTTTTATTTTTCACTTTTTGGTCCTCTCATTCCTGCTAGGCTTTTCCATGTTAAGTGGAATCAGGCCACACCCCACATTTATCTAAATAACCTTAAAATATAAAAATTGCTTCTCTCAGTCTAAGGTGCTCATTCCACAAATATTTACTGAGGCTACTATGGGCCAGACTTTGTGGCAGTATCTGTGGAAGCAAAGATAAATTTGACTTGGTCCCAAATTTGGGGAACTCCCAGAATTTCCCACCCTCAACACCAAAACACTGTCCTCTAAGCTTTCTATCTCTTTAATGAGAATGGCTATTCTCATTATTAGTAGCTTTAAGTTCAGTATATCAATTGTCTGTGCTTTTCCTTCTGCCCTCTGGAAAGACTGACTCAGGAGAAGTAAAGATGGGTGCAGCTCCAGGAAAGAAGATTTTATTTTATTGTATTTTTAAAAATTTTTATTTATTTATGATAGTCACAGAGAGAGAGAGAGAGAGAGAGAGAGAGAGAGGCAGAGATACAGGCAGAGGGAGAAGCAGGCTCCATGCACCGGGAGCCCAACGTGGGACTCGATCCCGGGTCTCCAGGATCGTGCCCTGGGCCAAAGGCAGGCGCCAAACCGCTGCACCACCCAGGGATCCCCAGAAAGAAGATTTTAATGTGCCTGAAGCCTAAGACAGCTTCCCAAGTTTTGACTATCTGCACACTCCAACACTATTACTTAATGTTTTTTAAATTGGCTCCTTTTTAAAAATAGATACAGCCATTAATATTTGGAAATGCTAGCTTGGACTTTCCCATTGTCCACACCTCCTCCATTCACCTGGAAGAAAGACCTTTTTATCCACACTGTCCTCAGGGCCATCAACTAGCTGAGGTTATTTTAAACCTCCCAGGCTAGTCCTAAAAGCCACAGCTTTTGATTAGTGTGAGCTTTCTAGGGGAAACGAAAATTTTAAAGAATCAACAACAAAGTCCAATAGGAAGAAGGATATTAAGAGAGTGGATTTTAAGCAATTAAGTCCAAAATATGCAGGATTCTCAAAGGGAAATAAAATGAGATGAGAGTAGGAGAATAAGGAAGACATAACTGGAGCTTGATACTTCATGAGTGGCATAGAGGGGGTTCAGGATAATTCTAGCAGGTGCTATAAAGCAGCATTTCTTAAACTTTAATGTGCGGGCAGGGTTGGATTCAGTGGATCTGGGGCCATTGCATTTCCAGCAAACTTTCAGATGATATGGATGTTGCTGACCCACAGACTACATTCCAATTAACAATGCTGTAGAAAATATCCTAACAGTTCCTATGGTCTCAAGGGGAGGATTTGTTCTGAGATTGAGCTCTGGGCCCCAAGGAACCAGAAGATGGGTGAGAAGGATAAAAAATAGGCCTCAGGACCTGGTGCCAGGCAGTGCCAAGACTTAATGAGACAGTATTGCACCCTGGTGAACAGAGCAGACCAGGCACCCAGTTCATCCCTGATGCCAGAATAGAAGTCACTCCAGGGAGAAGGAAAAGAGTACTGACCCCAAAAAGATTGAGTTTTAAATTGGGGTTAACTGACATCCTTTCTGTTGCTGAGGGAAAAACAGAGCCCAAGGCTAATGTGATTTCAATCATAGGGAGATAAAATGAAACTTCCACATACGAGAGCACTGTGTGTAAAATTCATACCTGCTGAGATGCTTATTTAAAATTTTTATATTATAAATTATATATTATGATTTTTTATATATATTTTTTATATTATGATTTTTAAGTAAATTCTATATAAATTTAATATCACCACAGAACATAAGCCAGGATAACTTGAGAACCAAATCATTTCATTGTTGTCTGATTGAAGGCTCTGAATCTGACTGTACAAAGGATTAGAGACTTTCTCTTTGACTAATCAGATGAATTGAAGGAGTATTGAAAAGGGATTGATTTCTCCATGGTATGATTCAATATGTTTTAAGACTTTCAATGCAGAAAACTTCAAATAGGGGATCCCTGGGTGGCGCAGCGGTTTGGTGCCTGCCTTTGGCCCAGAGCGCGATCCTGGAGACCTGGGATCGAATCCCATGTCGGGCTCCCGGTGCATGGAGCCTGCTTCTCCCTCTGCCTGTGTCTCTGCCTCTCTCTCTCTCTGTGTCTCTCTCTGTGACTATCATAAATAAATAAAGAAATTAAAAAAAAAGAAAACTTCAAATATATATGAAGTTGACAGGATAGTACAATGAAAGATGCTATCACCTACCTTCAACAGTGGTCAACTCAGGACACCCCTTTGTTTCATCTCATCCCCTATCCCCTCCCCTCATTGATTACTCTGGAGAAAATTCCCTATATCACATAATTTTATCTGCAAATATCTCATTTTATATATGTCTACAAGATAAGGTATGCTTTTTGTTCTGTTTACTAATACAATGACCAAATACCCATTAAAATAATCTTGCAGTGAAGTTGCCCCACACCTCAGGGAATACTGACTCTGATCAATAATTGTAAGGCACTAAAGTTTCTGGCAATTATGAGGAGGCACTCATAATTATTGAAGGAAAGGAAGGGAAAGGAGGGAAGATAGGGAGAAATGGGGAGAAGGAAGAGTTACAGGGTTATAGGGTCCTCCTCCTTGTCTGAGGGAGCCCTCATCACTGACTCCTACACAACTGATCACTTCGTCCTCATATTAAGTTTGCCAATGCCATCTCATAGCCTGCAGATCAAGCTCAAGCTCTTAGAAGTGAAAGAGCAGGTTCTAGTCTGCTCGTCTGGCTTTCCAGTTTCTCGCCCAGAGCCACTTAATTATAATGAAACTAATCCATGCTCATGGTTATGAAATAAAATACTGCAGGTGGGTTTATGATGAAAAGCTGCAGTCCTCTCTTGATATGCCCCCACTGTCAACCCAGTCTTCAGAAGCAACTACTTTTACCCATCTCTTCAGTTGATTATCTTCACATTTATGAAAATACACCATCATGCAATCATATGCTATCATGTGAAAGCATAAATAACATGCTATCAAAATTCTGATATAAGTTATTATCTATTCCTCCTTTAATAGAAGAGCATTGAGCTCACTTATATCTACTTACTACCCTTCCCCTGCATCTCCCGATAACACCTTTTCAGCTACCAGTACTGGTTACTAATAGATATGAAAAATACATGTCTCAACTCATGAGTTAAATGCTCTTATCCGCCCCCTTCTCCATATTGTATGACTTTAGCTTCTCAAGTTTAGCTTCTTACCCATTAGTGGTAACCAAGGATATTCCAAGTGTTTGCTCTTGAAATTGCTGGTGAAAGAAATCTAAAAGATAAAATAAAAAAGTTTCTTCTTCCAAGAGGAAATATTAACACTATTTAGGATAAGGCATCCCAGTCATGCTAGATAAGGGCATTATATGACCAGGAACAACAGCCTGATTAAGCAGATCGGGCTATCACTGATCTTGCTGGGACCCAAGTGCTCAATGTCAATGTATCCTGCCTCTTCCCCAGATGCTGGAGAAAAGCAGAAACCTCACTCCTCATACAGTGAGCTCTTCCCTGGTGGTGACCTGGCAAAAGTCTCCAAAGGGCCCATCTTCCTTTCTTCAATGCAGGAAGCTGTGGAAAACAAATAATACTATTGTTTCCATTACTAAAACTCTCCCTTTAAATTATTGATACAAAAAGTACAATAAGAACTGTGGACTTTAAAGTTCACTGGGCAGCCCCGGTGGCGCAGCGGTTTAGCGCCGCCTGCTGCCTAGTGTGATCCTGGAGACCCGGGATCAGGTCCCAAGTCGGGCTCCCTGCATGGAGCGTGCTTCTCCCCTTCCCTCTGCCTGTCTCTCTCTCTCTCTCTCTCTCTCTCTCTCTCTCTCTCTCTGTGTCTCTTATGGGTGAATGGATAAAATCTTAAAAATAAATAAATAAAGGTCATGGCCTATGAAATGTAACCCTGATCCCTGTAAGTTTGCAGTTATTGTTGGTCATCTTATTCAAGAAATTGGGCCTTTATGTTAATTCTTGAATTGACATCACTGTTTTTTGAAAGGTGTAACACATGATTCCATGTCTGTGTTGAAGCTTTTTTCTTTTTCCTTTTTTAAGATTTTATTTATTTATTCATGAGAGATAGAGAGAGAGACAGAGACAGAGACACAGGCAGAGGGAGAAGCAGGCTTCTTGCAGCGAGCCTGATGTGAGACTTGATCCTGGGACCCCAGAATCACTCAACCACTGAGTCACCCAGGTGCCCCATAGCTTTTTTCAAATAGGGTTCAAAAACCTTTGTTTTATTTTCTGTCTCCCAAATGTTATAATCTGTACTTTGTTGTTGTTGTTTTTTAAGTTTTAAATTTAATTTAATTTTTAAATAATTTTATTTATTTATTAATGAGACACACAGAGAGAGGCCCAGACATAGAAAGAGGGAGAAGCAGGCTCCGTGCAGGGACCCCAATATGGGACTTGATCCTGGGATCCCAGGATCACGACCAGAGCAAAAGACATATGCTCAACCATTGAGCCACCTATAATCTGAGTCCTATAATGAGTCCTATAATCTGTACTTTGGGGTGGGGGTTGATTCTGCTCTCAAGGGTTTTTTTAAAGTATTGGTTTTTAAATTTTTAAAATTTTTTAAAATTTTAAAATTATGGTAAAATACACGAACATAAAACTGACCATCTTAGCCATTTTAAATATACAGTTCAAAAGTGTTAAGTATATTCATATTGTTATGCAATTTCCGAAACTTTATCTTTTTTTGATAAAAAAATGCTGAACAATGCTGCTATGAACATTAATGTATAGATACCAGTTTGAGACATTGCTTGTACTTCTTTTGTTTTCTAAAAACTCTTTCTCCTGTCTCTCCCCTCTCCTCCCCTCCCCTCTCCTCCCTTCCCCTTCCCTCCCCTCCCCTCCATTCCCTTCTCTCTCTTTTTCTCCTCTCTTGATTTCTCTCAAAAAATATATATGAGGACACTAATTATAATTTTTAATATTTCTTCCATGAAGTCAACTCCTAGGGATTAGTTTTTGTTTTGTTTTGTTTAATATTACATAGTTCTGTCTCTGAAGACTTTGGTTTCCCCTCCATACTTAACAATGGGGTGGGGCAATATAAAAGTTCACCATCAGCTAGCTATGTGTCTGTGGCAGGGCTTGTCAACTGGCAGACATCATTTTAGGTAAATAGATACGGGGCAGCCATTCAGCTTTGGGCCTCATAAAATGGAACAAGAAAGGGCTGTGTGCTGAGGCACTAATTCACATGCTCACTGCCCAATCTCTCATGAGATAATTTTTCCATTTCTTTACTTTTTTGGTTCTTTTGTTTGTTTTGTTTTATGAATTTGCTTAAATCGTCCCCCCCAACTTTATTAAGGTATTATTGAAAAATAAAAATTGTCTTTATTTAGGTTGTTCAATGATTTTTTTTGGTCTTTTAAGGATATACAATGTGTTGATTTAATGTATGTGTACATTGTGAAATTATAGACAATGGAATATTATACAGCCATAAGAAAGGACACAGCATTATGTTAAGTGAAATAAGCCAGACACACAAAAACAGCTAGTGTATGATCTCACTTACATGTGGTATCTAAAAAGGTCAAACTCACAGAAACAGAGAGAAGAATGGTGGTTGCCAGGGTGAGTGAGAAGAAATGGGGAGATGTTGGTTAAAGGGTACAAACTTTCAGTTATGAGATAACTAAGTTCTGGGGATTTAATGTACAGTATGGTGACTATGGTTATTAGTATTGTATTATATTCTTGAAATTTGCTAAGAGGTTAGACCTTAAGTGTTCTCCCAACACATGCAAAAAAAAAAAAAAAAAAAAGGGAGGGTATCTTTCCATTTCTTTTGAAACTGAATCAATGAATTAACCCATCAATGTCTTCCTCTCACTCTTTCTTTCTCTGTCTCTCTTTCACTGCTTGGACTGAGCAAGGCATTCTCTGCAGAGATGCGTACGTGTTGAATATCTTACCTACAGACTTTCCAGTAACTCCTTTGTTTTCAGCCCCATATTCTGCTATCTCTACAGACCTGACACTTCTGAGTTCTAAGCCCTCCAAGCTTCTAAGGGGTGTCTGTATAGTCTCCTCAATTACTACAACTACCATGCATTCCTTTAAGTGGGGGTTCCTCCTCCCTGCCTCAATCAATACTTACTCTATTAAGCACTTTGGTCTCCAAAAATTCCTTGTAACCTCTGATCAACAGATGCATTCTATTTATTTTTGTGAGTTCATAACTTTATCTTTTACAGTAATCTTTAGGGGTTGGAGGAAGAGGAGCTAAATACATGCTTAACCCACCATATTGAATGACAAGTCTGCAAGTGCAGTTCAGAAATCTTGCCATTTCCACTGTTCTCCTTCCTGCTGATGCAGGCTCCCATCTGGGATCATTTCTTTTCAGCCCTGGGAACTTCCTAAGTATTTCCTGCAGTGCAGGTCTAGTGCCAACAAATTGTCCCAGATTTTGTTTTTCTGAAAATGCCTAGATTTGGCCATCACTTTTCTATTTTAAAAATATTTTTACTTTGAATTAATTTTAAGCTTACAGAAAATTGCAAAAATAGTACAAAGAACTCCCAAGAATTATTTTTAACTGCTAACATTTAATTGTTAACATTTTGCTACATTTGCTTAATCATTTTATGTGTCTCTGTTTCTGTATATGCTTTATATATATTACAATTTTTGATATTACACATAACATAATTTTGCATAATATGCATACTAGCATAACGTTTTAACCCATTTGAAAGTTAGTTGTGAAAAAAAAAGAAAGTAAGTTGTGGATGTAAGAACTCAAATTTAGGGAATTAATACAGGAAAAATATCATCACCTAATCCATAGATCCCACTCACATTTTGCTAATTGTCCTGATAATATTCTTTAAAAATCTATAGTCTCATCTAGGATCATATACTGCATTTAATTATCACGTTTCTTTAATTTCCTTTAATCTGGAAGATTATTTCTGGTTTTTTTTTTCATGACCTTGATATTTTTGAAGAATCTATGCCACTTATTTTGCAGAAAATCATTCAGTTGGGGATTGTCCGGTATATCTTCATTATTCAAGAGAGGTTTTCTTGTGTGTTTGGTAGGAATAACAGAAAAGATATTGTGCCTTTCTTTCTCTATCAGAGGGCACACAATGTCAGTTGTCCACATTACTGATAATGTTAAGTTTTACTACTTAGTTACGATGGTGTGTGTTCCAAAATAGCCAAAACAATCTTGAAAAAGAAAAAGAAAAAGTGGGATGCCTGGGTAGCCCAGCGCTTGAGCATCTGCCTTCAGTTCAGGGCATGGATCCCGGGTCCTGGGATCAAGTTCCACATTGGGCTCCCTGCGTGGAGCCTGCTTCTCCCTCTGCCTGTGTCTCTGCTTCTCTCCGTGTGTGTCTCTCATGAATAAATAAATAAAATCTTTTTAAAAAAAAAAAAAAGGAAGAAAAAGTCAGAGGCCTCACTCTTCTCAGTTACAAAGCTACCCTATCAGAACAGTATGGTACTGGCATAAGGACAGACATGTAGACCAATGCAATAGAATGAAGAGCCCTCAAATAAACCCTTACATATACAGTCAAATGATTTTCCACAAAGATATCAAGAATATTCAATGGGAAAAGGATAGTCTTTTCAACAAATGCTCTTGGGAAATTGGATATTTACATGAAAAGAAAGAAGTTGGATCCTTCCATTATATTATACTCAAAATGAATTCAAAATGGATAAAAGATCCAAAGGTAAGAGCTAAAACTATAAATCTCTCAGAAGAGAACATAAGAGAATCTTCATAACATTGGATCATAGCTATGACACCAAAAGAAACAACAACAAAAATTAGATAAATTAGTACATCAAAATTTAAAAATTTTGTATTAAAGGATATAATTAACAGGGTAAAGAGGCAACCAACAGAATAAAGGAGTATGCAAATCCTCTATTTCATAAGAGGTTAATATCCAGAATATATAATGAACTCCTACAACTCAACAACAGCAACAACAGCAAAAAGCCCAATTCAAAAATGGGCAAAGGATGTGAATAGATACTTCTCTAAGATATCCAGATGGCCAACAGGCACATGAAAAGATGCTCAGTGTCACTAATCAATGGGAAATGCAAATCAAAACCACAATAAAACACCATTTTATACCCATTAGGATGGCTATTATCAAAAAGTAAAAACAAAAATCAAAACCAAAAATCAGAAAATAACAAGTGTTGGAGAGGATGTGAAAAAAACTGGAATCCTTGTGTCCTGCTGGTGGGAATATACAATGGTGCAGCCCCTATAGAGTGTGATAGTTCCTCAAAAAACTAAATATGGAATTAGCATATGATATAGCAATTCTACTTCTGGGTACATACCCAAAAGATCTGAAAGAAGGGTCTTGAAAAGATATTTGTACACATATTCATAACAGAATTAGTTACAATAGATAAAACATGGAAGCAACCCAAGTGTCCATTGATGGATAAATGGATAAACAAAATGTGGCATCTATATATAATTGAATATTATTCAACCTTAAGAAGAAAAAGGAAATTCTGATACAGGCTACTACAGGAATGAACCTTGAAGACATTATGCTAAGAGAAATAAGCCAGTGTATGATTTCATTCATATGAAGTAACTAGAATCATCATATTCATAAAGATAGAAAGTAGAATGGTGGTTGCTAGGGGCTGTGGGAAGCAGGGAATGGGATTTTATTCTTTGATGGGTGCATAGTTTTACTTTGGGAAGATGAAAAGTCTCTAGAGATAGTAGTTATAGTCGCACAACAGTGTGAATATACTTAATGCCACTGAACTGTACACTTAAAATGTAAATTTTATATTATGTAGATTTTACAATTAAAAAGATGGCACATGCCATGTTTCTCCACTGTAAAGTAAATAAGAAATAAGTATCTTATAGTTACCATGTATGTTACTTCTTTATTAACATTGAAAATATGATGATCATTATCCTCATTATATTATTTGTCAGTTTCCTTGTATGTAATCAATCTGTCAACCATATTGGCCATCTCCTAACTCTGCTTTCACCAACCATGCTGGCTAGATCCTTGACCCTGGCCTCACTGACATGCTAGTTGAATTCTTGCCTGCGATAAAAGTGAAATGAAGGCCTTGAATTTTGGAGGATATTTTCACTGTGTTCAAAATTTCAGGATGACAAATTATTTTATTCTTCATCACTTTAAAAGATGTCATTCCAACTGGCTTCCATTGTTTCTGAGAAAAAGTCAGCCATCTATTTGATGGGATGAGCACTGGGTGTTCATGAGCACTATATGTTGGCAAATTGAATTTAATTTTTAAAAAAGTCAGCCATCATTTTTACTGTTGTACTTCTTTTTTAAAAAATATTAATTAATTAATTAATTAATTAATTTATTTATTTATTTATTCATGAGAGACAGAAAGAGGCAGAGACACAGGCAGAGGGAGAAGCAGGCTCCACGCAGGGAGCCCGATGTGGGACTTGATCCCAGGTCTCCAGGATCATGCCCTGGCCTGAAGGCAGATGCTAAACCGCTGAGCCACCCAGGGATCCCCTACTGTTTACTTCTAAATGTATCATGTTTTTTTCTCTGGGTGCTTTTAAGGTTTTCCCATTGCCATTGGTTCTCAGCAGCTTAACTATGATGTCTGTAAAAGCCTCAATCTCTCTTCCCCTTTCACAGCTGCCCTGGAGGTTACACTTTTAAGATGACCACATTGCAAGATGGAAGGAGCTTAGAAATCAGAGTCAGTACTTGAAGGAGAGCTCTGAAGGAAGGCTGACTGCCCCACTGAGACTGAGATTGGTAAACAAGCAAACAACAACAATAACAACAACAACAACAACAACAAATTTTCTGATTTTAAGCCACTGAGATTTCAGGCTTTATTACAATAGTATAGCCTAGCCTATCCTGAAAGCACGTAATAGGATCATTTTAACAAGTAAAAAGGAGCTAGGTGGCATGCATATGGTCATCACCCATGAAAAATACCGTAAGTGTATACTGTATATTAGTATTTAGATGAAAACTCACACACATGTGCACATATACACACATATTTAAGTTGCCATGCCATTATAGTAGATCTCAGAGATCATTTGAAAAATAACTTCCATATTTAAAAAGGATTGACTTTCTTACTTCATACTTTGGGAGTTCAAATGGCTAATCAGGTCTTACATGAACCAAAAATACGGGTTATACTCACAGGCCCTATATTATCAATGTATTTTGTAACAGAAGAGAAAGAAACTATTGTCTTTAAAATTAGTGTCTTTAGGCCAAATATTGGAATCTAAACCAAAGCCAAACATCAAACTTTAGAAAAATCAAATACTTCTAAAGAGATTACTCCACCTGCCACAGAGGTATGAAATTTGTACTTACTACTTGATTGTATATTCCATTTCTAGGAAATAAACACTGTTATTAAGGACAATGAGAAGACTCATTTTTTTACTATCAGGCTTGGATTCAGATTCTCCCTTGACACTGAGGCTAGATGTTATAATGATGCAAATCTGAGTTGGTCTTAGATAGGCTAAAAAAGTCCTCATGCTGGAAGTCCTCATGATTTCATGATATAAGCTGTTGGCAGGTAACTGTGCATGACTTAGCCTCTTTGTATGCCAGTTATATTAAAATGATTTTTGCTGATGGTTCTAGTTCTTGTGAGGAATGTAGAAGAAGCTGGTACATAATAACAATTTAATGTTGCAATCATCATCATGGCCAATATCATCATCACTCCAGTAAGGGAATTCAGATGTTATGAGTACTGATCACAACTCTGTCATCCACCTCATATGAGAATGCCATATTCCTTACAAAAGGAATGTAAGCAATATCATTTTGGATCTTTCTTCCTCCTTTAGTAATCTAAACACAAGTATCACTATAAATGGTATACATGTTAAACACCTGAGAATTGTGATAGGTGTCTTAAAAGTAGAAATCAAGGAATATATTTCTGAACTAAGTTTCTCTAGGTTTCAAAATAAACTTTCAATTAAATGTTAGAAAAATCGGAGCATACTATCTTGGAAAGATACTTTTAAATTGTGAGGAAATCAGCCTTAAGCAAGCCACATACAGGTTTTTTTCTCATACTTTTAAAACTGTTTTGGAACCAACCTGTCATTCCTTTGTGTCTGCACACCACACACATTAGATAAAACACAGGGGTTATATTAACACAAACATAGCCAACCAACCTCAAGGTAAACGCATTATAAATTATCTTTTCATTAGTTAATCCTGGATACCCAGGTTCTTGGAAGTACGTGGAATCACAGTCATCAGAAGGTCTCAAGGGACACATAAAGCTTTCAAATATGTGAGGATTTGAATAAGGTAACCTGGCAAATAGAGCTTTGAACTTGGCAGTGTAGCTTGCTACATCTACAGCACAGATTCACAAGGTATCCTTGCCATCTCTCTTGGTTTACAGGCAGCCAATTTACATGGCCAAGTCAGCCCACTAAATAAGGGTGTTATGTTCCAGGCTCACTGAGTTTGGCCTTCCAAACTTATTTTTCCTCGTCATCAGTTACCTAGGATTAGAGAAATCCAAGATTTGAAAATTTAACTGTAACCTCAGGAGCTACAAAGTACAATGGTTATAAAACCACCCAATTATTTCTTCAAAGGCTTTAAACCTACCAAAAGGGGATCCCTGGGTGGCGCAGCGGTTTAGCGCCTGCCTTTGGCCCAGGGCGCGATCCTGGAGACCTGGGATCGAATCCCACGTCGGGCTCCCGGTGCATGGAGCCTGCTTCTCCCTCTGCCTGTGTCTCTGCCTCTCTCTCTCTCTCTCTCTCTCTCTGTGTGACTATCATAAATTTAAAAAAAAAGTCTTAAAAAATTAAAAAAAAATAAACCTACCAAAAGGCTCACTTTACATGCTGCTAAACAACAATAACAACAAAAAACAAAACAAACAAACAAACAAAAAAAACAAAAACACACAACACTGAATTGACATGTTCCAGCACCACCACAAGACATCATGTAGATAACATCACCTTAGAACCAACCAAAAATATATGATACCTTCTGGATCTGCTAACATCGTTGCTTTTTTTTTTTTTTTTTTTTTTAAGATTTGTTATTTTAGAGTGAGAGAGAGAGAGAGAGCACAGGGAGGCACAGAAAAAGAGGGAGAAACAGAGAATCCTCACCAGACTCCCTGTCTAGTGTGGAACTCAGCACAGGGCTTGGTTCAGGACGCGAGATCATAACCTGAGCCAAAATTAAGAGGCAGCAGCATGGGGATCCCTGAGTGTCTCAGCGGTTTGGCGCCTACCTTCGGCCTGGGGCATGATCCTGGAGTCCCGGAATCGAGTCCCACATCGGGCTCCCTGCATGGAGCCTGCCTCTCTCTTTGCCTATGTCTCTGCCTCTCTCTGTGTGTGTCTCTCATCAATGAATAAATAAAATCTTAAAAAAAGAAAAAAAGAGGCAGCTGCTTAATCAATTAATCCACCCAGGCGCCCGTCTGCTAAAATCTTGGTAGGCAAATTAATACAACTAATTTTAGGTTTATTCAATTAAAATATGATGAATAGTACTAACCAAAACCTTTAAAAATTGATCACAGTTCAAGTTCTTCAAGCATACAGCTGCATATTTGAGCTTGGTTATCTGTATAGGATTCACAGGCAGGCCAAAGACCTGTGGAACTAGAATCTGTCCCTAAAATTAGTATTGCTTAATACATTTATAGGGGATTTACAAAGCCATGGAATTGTCCACTTTATGAAGCTGGAATGTTGTTGGCTTAAGCATTATTTAGGACTTTTAAAAAATATCATAAAATGACCTGTTTTTAGTTTGCTTTTTTCTAGAAAAGATCTATTTACAAAAATAGTAGATCTCATATTTCTGTTGCATTGAACGGTTTGAGCTTCATGATTAATAGTATTGGCAGCAAATAGAGTAAACAGTCCTTAAATGTATTTTGATTAAATACATTTAGAGTTCCACTTAAGATGCATTTTGCTATGTTCAATATGGTACTAGACATGGGTGGAAAAAGAGCAGATATTTTTCCAAGCAGGAGGCATGAGATTGCTAAAATCCTCAGCCTCCACCACAACATTAATTAGTGTGTTTCACCAACCAAGGCTGTTAAGATTGTAAATGAAATTCTAGAAGGGGCATCAAGCTAGAACAGGATATGGAAGCCAAATGGAAAACATGAATCAATAAAAGAGAAAAGCTAAACTAGCTAGAAGTCTTAGTTTAGTCTTTGAAGTCAGTTCAAGTCTTGGATGCTTTAATTCTGATGTAATCTTAAAATGGTGGGTACAAACAAGAACTCAGAAACAGCTTTTGTAACTTTTGGACCAACTGCACATGAATCAGTTTGTTGATGGCTATAATGATTACACAGTGGTCTTTGCTGAATTACATCTGAATTAAAACCGTCACTCTCCTTAGGCTGAAATATAATGAATACTTATGAACAAGAATAGCCATCCTCCAAACACATTCACCTCCCCCCCCACATGCACACTTATAAAAACTTTTACACAGTATGTTACATTTTGCTGATATATCACATATTAGTCTTAACAGCATAAGCTCTTGCACGCCAGCACATTCTTCCTGTATGACAATGTGTTTGTTCCTTCTTTGTCCTGTCATTTGTCTCATTTCACATTCTAGTTAATGAGATGATTGCTCTTCTGTGTGCAAGAATATTTTTCTGAGAAGATATAATTCTCTTGATTTGAACATAAAATATTTCTGGCAGGATAAGAACTTCAAACACATAGGGCATAGAAGACCATGCCTGTAATAATCCTAATAGACAAAAAAATTCTTCCATTAGAATCATAATCCATTAAGTGTATTCTTCTTGTCTGCTGACAAGCCTTTAAAATGAATAGCACACAAATTGAAAAATGCACAGAGTTTTTGGTAACATCTGGTAACATGGTAACATAAGAATTTAAAATTCTTAGATGGAATAAGTTATCACTATATTATGAAAAGTTTTTCATAATTATTATTTTTTATTCTTTGAAAGAAATTTGAGCTATTTTCTTTTGATGATAAATGGAAAGGTTTGATTCATTATATGTTAATTTGACTTAAAAAGAAGGGTAATTGGGATGCCTAGGTGGCTCAGTGGTTGAGCATCTGCCTTCGGCTCAGGGCGTGATCCCAGGATCCAGGATCGAGTCCTGAGTTCCGCATCGGGCTCCTTGCAGGGAGCCCGCTTCTCCCTCTGCCTATGTCTCTACCCCTCTCTCTCTGTGTCTTTCATGAACAAATAAATAAAATCTTTTTTAAAAAGGGTATTGAAGATAACAAATTTGATTAAAAATATATGTGCTTGCAATACTCGTGATAGGAATTGAATAGGTGGGTTTATGTTTATTTACAGAATGTGTATGTGAATAATTAACAAATAAGGACACCTAACCAAGAACCACAATTATATAAGAATAGGGTGTGCCACACATGCAAGTGCAGAGTAACGTGATGGCAGTGCTATTGTATTTAGACAGTAGAAAATAACCCACAAGAGTAAAAAGAAAGCCATAACCTTGATTTCTGGTAGGCAATTACAAAATTTCAGCCTCAGTTATGACTGCCTAGTAAGTTCTAAGAATATGCATATGACATGAAAACAAAAAGTGCAACACAATTGATAAGTACCATAGAAAGATATGCACAATATACACAAAACAAAAAATAAAAAGATCAACTCAGTTGAGTTGTGTGTGGGGGAGGGACAGGGTCAGAGAAAGCTTTAATGTTTGAATTGGGCCTTTGAAAAGTGAGTAGGCCCATGATTCACTAGATACACTACTAGATATTTACACTAGTAAATTATTCAATTACACTACTAGATATTTATCCAAAGGATACATAAATAGTGATTCAAAGGGTCACATGCACCCCAAGGTTTACAGCAGCAATGTCCACGATAGACAACTATGGAAAGAGCCCAGATGTCCATCAACAGATGAATGGATAAAGAAGAAGTGGTGTATATCAATGGAAAATTATTCAGCCATCATAAAGAATGAAATCTTGCCATTTGCAAAGACATGGATTGAACTAGAGTTTTATGCAAAATATGTCAGCCAGAGAAAGACAAATGCCATATGATTTCACTCATATGTAGAATTTAAGAAACAATACAAATAAACATAGAGGAAGAGAAGGAAAAATAAAATAATATAAAAATAGAGAGGAAAGCAAATCATAAGAGACTCTTAACATAGAGAACAAACTGAGGGTTGCTGGAGGGGAAGTAAGTAGGGGATGGGGTAAGTGGATGATGGGCATTAAGGAGGGCACTTGATGTGATGAGCACTGGGTGTTATTTGCAATGGATAAATCACTAAATTCTACCCCCTGAAACTAATAATGCACTATAGGTTAACTAAATTTAATTTAAATTAAAAATTTTTTTAAATGAGTAGTGTTTTGCAGGTGGGAAAGGGAAGGTATTCCCAGGCAGACAGAACAAGTATGAAACTGCCATGACCTATTTGTGAGTTTTAAGTAATATGTTCAGTGGTTTTCAAAGTGTGTCTGTAGACTCCTCTTTCAAGGGGTCCATGAAGTCAAACACATTTTCATAATAATACTAAGATGTTATGTGCCTTTTAAACTGTGTTAATATTTATACTGAAGATGCTAATTCAATAGTGGGTGAGACTGCTGACCTTTTTCTATGTATCAAGGAGGTAGCACCAAAATGATGACATTTTTCACATTTAAAGGAAAAATAAGTTTTACTTAGGAGTGTCCAAAATTGGGCACCTGGGTGATTCAGTTAGTTATGCAACCAACTCTTGATTTTGGTGGTCATGACCTCAAGGTGGTGAGATTGAGCCCTGTGTTCAGCAGGGAGTCTGCTTGAGATTCTCTCCCTCACCTTTGCCCCTCCCCCTGCTTCCATGCTCTCTCTCTCTCAAATAAATTTAAAAATTTTGGGCAGCTAGGGTGGCTCAGTGGTTTAGCACCGCCTTCAGCCCAGGGCGTGATCCTGGAGATCCAGGATTGAGTTCCACGTCAGGCTCCCCACATGGAGTGTGCTTCTCCCTCTGCCTGTGTCTCTGCCACTCTCTCTCTCTCTCTCTCTCTCTCTGTGTGTGTGTGTGTCTCATGAATAAATAAATAAAATCTTTAAAAAAAATTTAAAATCTTGGGAAAAAAATGTCCAAAAGTATTAACTTCACTAAATGTTGACCCTCCAGCACACATCTTTTAAATATTCTAATTGATGAAATAGGGAAGTAAACAAAAAGCATGCCTGCTGCATACCAAAGTATATAAAGTTTATCTCCAGAAAAAGAACTTGTGCAGTTGTTTGAGTTGCCAGCTGACCTAGCCACTTTTTCTTGGAACCTCATTTTCATTTGAAAAAACTAACATAACAAATTATATTCATTTGGCAGGTATTCTCTAAAAAATGTACAAAGAAAAACTGTTACTTCAGGAAAAACAACAGGCGATATTTTTTCTGATAATAAATTACAAACCTATAAATGGAAATTTGAATTCCTGAAATATTCTACCCTTGTTTGACAGCTTTATGATGCTTAAAGATTTTTCTGCTGAGATGGGTGATTTTTGATATTGTACAACAAAATGTCAACATTTGGATCATCTGTATAACTCGTTTTTTTTTTTCCCAGAGACAAGTGCATGAGGTTACAAAATTATACATGAATAAAGATCCACTCAAAGAGCAACACAGACCAATGGATTTTCATGTAGCCAAATACTGAAAGTATTGATATGATTTCAGATTCTATATGGCAACTAACCTTTAAGACTACCAGTTTCTCAAGTGTTGCTATGGTATAAAGAAGACCCATAGGGTCAGCCTGGGTGGCTCAGCAGTTTAGCTCCACCTTCAGCCCAGGGCCTGATCCTGGAGACCCGGGATCGAGTCCCACGCCAGGCTCCCTGCATGAAGTCTGCTCTCCCTCTGCCTGTGTCTCTGCCTTTCTGTGTGTGTGTGTGTCTCTCATGAATAAATAAATAGATAAATAAAATCCTAAAAAAAAAAAAAGAATACCCATAATTATTTGAGAGGACTATTAAAATACCCCTCCCTTTTCCAACTACATATTTGTGTCAGGCCAGATTTTCTTTATATAGTTTGACCAAAACAACATAATACAAGAGATAAAAAGAGAAGCAGCTATAAGCATTCATTCATTTATTAAGCCAGACATGGAAAAGACTTGCCAAAATGTAAAACAATGCCATTCTTTAAATTGTATTGTTTCAAAAGTACAGTTTTTAAAAATAAAAATGTGTAATTGATGCTATTATGATTTAATAAATCTAAATAAGATGTTTGATAAATTTTTGAAAGTTCTGTTTTAATTTATAATTCAGTAAATATCAAAAGACACAGACCACATAATCAAAAGATCTCTGGGGTCCTTAATATTTTTAGGAGTATAAAAGGGACTTGAGACCAAAAATGTGCAGATTCTCTGGTTTTACTGCATGCAAGGAGAGACGATAGACATGATAAGGAAATAATAGAGAGACCTGTACTTGATGCTAAGGCCTATGGTCTTTTTCCTATAGGAAAGGGAATCATTGGGCACCTGGGTGGCTCAGTGGTTGAGCGTCTGCCTTCAGCTCAGGTCATGATCCCAGGGTCCTGGGATTGAGTCCTGCAGCAGGATCCCCTCAGGAAGACTGCTTCTCTCTCTGCCTATGTCTCTGCCTCCTCCTCTGTGTCTCTCATGAATAAATAAATAAAATATTAAAAAAAAAGAAAGGGAATCATCTTAATAGTCCTTTGATGATACCAGCAAACACTTTAAATATAAATGAAAATACGCATACATTCATTTCTTTGATGTGTGCAATTGAGTAATGCAGTAATTTTTTGTACATCACTTTATGAAGGTATAATTTATATACCATAATATTCACTCATTTTAAGATACAATGATTTCATAATAATTCTATTGAATATTGCAATCATCACCACAGTCCACTTTTAGAACATTTCCGCCTCCCCAGAGAGATAACTTATGCCCATTTATACACGGTTAATCCCTGTTTCCGTCCTCAGCCCCAAGCAACCACTAATCTAATTTCTGTCTCTACAAATTTGCCTTTTCTGGAAATTTTTCATGAATGGAATAATATAACAAGTGCTATTGGTCTGTCTTCTTTCACTTAGCATAATGTTTTTGAGGTTCATGTATGTTGCAGCATGTATCAGTAGTTTGTTCTTTTTGTTGCTGGGTAGTATTTCATTGTATACATGGGCAGCATTTCACTATCTGTTCACTAGTTGACTGATTTTTGTGTAGTTATTAACAGTCTGGCTATTATGAATAATGCTATGAATTGAAGCATGCAAATTTTTTTAAGCATGCAAATTTTTGTGTGGAAATGTTTTTGTTTCTCTTGGGTAGATTCCTAGGAGTCAAATTGCTAAGGGGTATAGTAAGTATATATTCAACTTTTTAAGGAACTGACAGATTTCTTTAGAGTCACAGGGTGGTCTTCTCACTGAATTGTAAGAATTATTTATATATTCTAGACATCAGTCCTTTGGCAGATACATGATCTGCAAACATTTCCTTCTAGTCCTTGGTTCCTTGGTCTGTTTTTTCATTTTCCTATCTTTTTTTTTTTTTTTTTTAGGATTTTATTTATTTATTCATGAGAGACACAGAGCTAGAGGAGAGACATAGGCAGAGGGAGAAGCAGGCCCATGCAGGGAACCCGACGGGGGACTCGATCCTGGATCTCCAGGATCACACCCCGGGCTGCAGGTGGCGCTAAACCTCTGAGCCACCTGGGCTGCCCATCCTAATGGGATCTTTTGAAGTACAAAAGTTTTATAATTTTATGAAGTGCTATTTATTTTTTTCATTTGTGAATCTATTATGTAGTTGATTTTATATTGAGGAATTATTTGCCCAACCCAAGGTCTTGAAGATTTTTTCCTGTTTTCTTTCAAAAGTTTCAGTTTATTTATGATAGTCACACACAGAGAGAGAGAGAGAGAGAGAGAGAGGCAGAGACATAGGCAGAGGGAGAAGCAGGCTCCATGCACCGGGAGCCCGACGTGGGATTCGATCCCGGGTCTCCAGGATCGTGCCCTGGGCCAAAGGCAGGAGCCAAACCGCTGCGCCACCCAGGGATCCCAAAAGTTTCAGTTTTATTGCTTACATTTAGATCTATCATCAACTTTGAAAAAGATTTTGCATATGAGATAGTTTCTCACTTGGAAACTTCATTGAAAATTAACTGATGATAAATATAAGGATCTATTTCTGGACTTTCAATTCTGTCACATTGATCTCTATGTCTATATTGATGCCAATACCATGCTAACTTCATTACTGTAGCTGTACAGCACATTTTGCTGGAAATTGTGAGTTCTCTAACTTTGCTCTTATCAAATTTATTTTGGCATGGATATTTTGAATTTCCATATAAATTTTATGATCGGCTTGTTAATTTCTATAAAAACACCTGAAGAATTTTGATAGGGATTATGTTGAACTTTGTATATTCTAGGAGAATTAGTCTCTTGACAATATTGAATCTTCAATACTATGAATGTGTAATGCACCTTCATTTATTTATTCCGTTTGTTTCAATTTTTTATTTAACTTCTGGTTAATTAACATATAGTGTAAGATTGGTTTCAGGCATAGAATTTGGCGATTTATCACTTATATATAACACCCAGTGCTCATCACAATAAGTGCCCTCCTTAATACCCATCATCCATTTGGTCCATCCCTCACCGACCTCCCCTCTGAGCAATCTTCAGTCTGTTCTCTATAGTTAATAGTGCTTTATGGGTTGCCTCCCTCTTTTTTTTTTTTTTCCTTCCTTCCCTTACGCTTATCCATTTTGTTTCTTAAATTCCACTGAGTGAAATAATATCATATTTGTCTTTCTCTGACTGGCTTATTTTGCTTAGCATAATACATTCTACTTCATTCATGTCATTGCAAATGGCAAGATTTTATTCTTTTTGATGGCTGAGTAATATATATATACACATACCACATCTTCTTTACCCATTCATCAGTTGATGGATATTTGAGCTCTTTCCATAATTTGGCTGCTGTTGATATGCTGCTATAAACATCAGAGTGCAGGTGCCCCTTCTAATCAGTATTTTTGTTTCCTTTGGATAAATACCTAGTAGGACAATTGCTGGATCATAGAGTAGTTCTATTTTTAACTTTTTGAGGAACCTCCATGCTGCTTTCCAAAGTAGTTGCACCAGTTTGCATTTCCACCAACAGGGTAAGAAGTTCTCCACATCCTCACCAATATCGGTTGTTTCCTGTGTTGTTAATTTTAACCATTGTTCTATTTTTAACTTTTTGAGGAACCTCCATACTGCTTTCCAGAGTAGCTGCACCAGTTTGCATTTCCACCAACAGGGTAAGAAGTTTCCCATTTCTCCACATCCTCACCCATATCTGTTGTTTCCTGTGTTGTTAATTTTAACCATTCTGGTAGATAATGAGGTGGTATCTCATCATAGTTTTGGTTTGTATTTCCCTGATGATGAGTGATGGTGAGCATTTTTCATGCGTCTGTTGGCCATTTGTATATCTTCTTTGGAAAAATGTCTATTCATGTCTTCTGCCATTTCTTAACTAGATTATTTGTTTTTAGGGTACTCAGTTTGATAAGTTCTTTATGTATTTTACATACTATTTTTCAGATATGTCACTTGCAAATATCTTCTCCCATTCCATAGGCTGCCTTTCAGTTCTGTTGATTCCTTTACCATGCACAAGCTTTTTATCCTGATGGAGTCTCAATGGTTCATTTTTCCTTGTTTCTCTTGCCTCCAGAGATGTGTCTAGTAAGAAGTTGCTATGGCTGACATCCAAAAGGTTGCTATGTGTTTATTTCTCTAGGATTTTGATAGTTTCCTGGCTCATATTTAGGTCTTTCATCTACTTTGAATTTGTGTCTATGGTGTAAGAAAATGTCCAGTTTCATTCTTCTGCATGTGGTTGTCCAGTTTTTCCCAACACCATTTGTTGAAGAGATTGTCTTTTTTAAATTGGATATTCTTTCCTGCTTTGTCAAAGATTTCTTGACTATTGAGTTGTGGGCTCATTTCTAAGTTTTCTATTCTGCTCCATTGATCTATATGTCTGTTTTTGTGCCAGTACCGTATACTGTCTTGATGACTACAGCTTTGTAATACAGCTTGAAGTCCAGAATTGTGATGCTTCAACTTTCCTTTTCTTTTTCAAGATTACTCTTGCTATTTCATGGTTCCATACAAATTTTAGGATTGTTTGTTCTAACTCTGTGAAAAATGCTGGTGGTATTTTGATAAGGATTGCATTAAATGTGTAGATTGCTTTGGGTATTTAGATGTTTCAACCATATTTGTTTTTCCAATCCATGACCATAGAATGTTTTTCCATTTCTTTGGGTCATCTTCAGTTTCTTTCATAAGTGTTCTATAGTTTTCAGAATACAGATTGTTTAACTCTTTGTTTAGGTTTATTCCTAGGTATCTTATAGTTTTTGGTGCAACTGTAAATGAGATCAATTGCTTAATTTCTCTTTCTACCACTTCATTATTGGTGTATAGAAATGCAACAGATTTCTGTACATTGATTTTGTATCCTGTGACTTTGTTGAATTTGTATAACAGTTCTAGAAATATTTTGGTGGAGTCTTTTGAGTTTCCTACAAAGGGTACCATAACATCTGCAAATACTGAACATTTGACATTTCCTTGTTGATATAGGTGCCTTTTATTTCTTTTTGTTTTCTGATTGCTGAGGCCAGGACTTCCAGTACTATATTAAATGACAGTGGTGAGAATGGACATCCCTGTCTTGTTCCTGACCTTAAAGGAAAAGCTCTAAGTTTTTCCCCATTGAGAATAATATTTGCTGTGGGTCTTTCATATATGGCCTTTATGATGTTGAGGTGTGTCCCCTCTAACCCTATTTTGTTGAGGGTTTTTATCAAGAATGGATGCTGTACTTTGTCAATTGCTTTTTCTGCATCTATTGAGTAGATCATATGGTTCTTATCCTTTCTTTTATTAATGTGGTATATCATGTTGATTGATTTGTGAATATTGAACCAGTTTTGCAGTCAAGAAATAAATCCCACTTGGTTGTGGGAATAATTCTTTTAATATACTGTTGGATTTGATTTGGTAGTATCTTGTTGAAAATTTTTGTATCCATGTTCATCAGGGATATTGGTCTGTAATTCTCCTTTTTAGTGGGCTCTTTGGTTTTGGAATCAAGGTAATGTTGGCCTCACATAATGAGTTGGATGTTTTCCTTCCTTTTCTACTTTTTGGAACAAGCAGTATGAGAAGAATAGGTATAAACTCTTCTTTAAATGTTTGGTAGAGTTCTCTTGGGAAGCCATCTGGCTCCAGACTTTTGTTTATTGGGAGATTTTTTATTATTGATTCAGTTTCTTTGCTGGTTATGGGTCTGTTCAAATTTTCTATTTCTTCCTGTTTCAGTTTTGGTAGTCTATATGTTTCTAGGAATTTGTCCATTTTTTTCTAGATTGCCCAACTTGTTGGCATATAGTTTTCATAATATTCTCTTATTATTGTTTGTATTTCTGTGGTATTGGTTGAGATCTCTCCTTTCTCATTCATGATTATTTATTTGGATCTTTCTCTTTTCTTTTTGACAAGTCTGGCTGGGGGGTTATCAATTTTATTCTTTCAAAGAACCAGTTCCTAGTTTTATTGATCTGTTCTACTGGTTTTTGTTTCTTTAGGCTTTCTTTTAGCGCCTTTAGGTGTAGGGTTAGGTTGCTGGAGATTTTTCTTGCTTTTTGAAGTTGGCCCATATTACAATACACTTCCCTCTTAGTATTGCCTCTGCTGAAACCCAAAGGTTTTGGACTATTGTGTTTTCATTTTCATTTGTCTCCATGAATATTTTTATTTCTTCTTAATTTCCAGGTGAACCCACTCATTCTTTAGTAGGATGCTTTTTAACCTCCATGTATTTATGATCTTTCCAAATTTTTTCTTGTGGTTACCTTCAAGTTTCATAGCATTGTGGTCTGAAAATATGCATGGTATGATCTCAATCTTTTTATATTGGTTGAGGCATGATTTGTGATCTAGTGTGTGATCTATTCTGTAGAGTGTTTCACGTGCACTTGAAAGGAATGTGTATTCTGCTGCTTTAGAATGAAATGTCCTAAATATGTTAAGTCCATTTGGTCCAGTGTGTCATTCAAACTCATTGTTTTCCTGTTGGTTTTTGCTTAGATGATCTGTCCATTGCTGTGAGTGAGTCGTTAAAGGGCCCTACTATTGTTGTATTATTGTTGATGAGTTTATGTTTTTCATTAATTGATTTATATATTTGGCTACTCCCAAGTTGAGGGCATAAATATTTACAATTTTTAGATATTCTTGTTGGATAGACTCTTTTATTATATAGTTACATTGTTCATCTCTTGTTACTGTCTTTGGTTTAAAATCTAGTTTTTCTGATATAAGTATGGCTACTCTGATATATATATATATATTTTTTTTAACGTCCATTAGCATGATAGATGGTTCTCCATTCCTTTACTTTTAGCCTGCAGGTGCTTTAGGTCTAAAATGAGTCTCTTACAGGCAGCATATAGATAGGTCTGGTTTTTTTTTTTTTGGTCTGTTTTTTTTTTTTTTTAATCCATTTTGTATTTTCTGTCTTTTGATTGGAGCATTTAGTGCATTTACATTCAGAGCAATTATTGATAGATATGAATTTAGTCCTATTGTATTACTTGTTAAGTCATTATTTCTGGAGATTTTCTCTGTTCCTTTCTAAATTGCTTTTGATTTTTCTTTCTCACTCAAAAAGTCCCCTTTAATATTTCTTGCAGGGCTAGTTTAGTGGTCATGAACTCCTTTAGTTTTTGTTTTCCTGGGAAACTCTTTATCTTTCCTTCTATTCTGAATGATAGCCTTGCTGGATAAAGTATTCTTGGCTGCATATTTTTCCCATTCAGCACATTGAATATATCATGCCACTTTCTTTATTTTTTTTATAATAAATTTATTTTTTATTGGTGTTCAATTTACCAACATACAGAATAACACCCAGTGCTCATCCCGTCAAGTGCCCCCCCTCAGTGCCCGTCACCCATTCACCCCCACCCCCCGCCCTCCTCCCCTTCCACCACCCCTAGTTCGTTTCCCAGAGTTAGGAGTCTTTATGTTCTGTCTCCCTTTCTGATATTCCCACACATTTCTTCTCCCTTCCCTTATATTCCCTTTCACTATTATTTATATTCCCCAAATGAATGAGAACATATAATGTTTGTCCTTCTCCGACTGACTTACTTCACTCAGCATAATACCCTCCAGTTCCATCCACTTTGAAGCAAATGGTGGGTATTTGTCGTTTCTAATGGCTGAGGAATATTCCATTGTATACATAAACCACATCTTCTTTATCCATTCATCTTTCGATGGACACCGAGGCTCCTTCCACAGTGTGGCTATTGTGGACATTGCTGCTCTAAACATCGGGGTGCAAGTGTCCCGGCGTTTCATTGCATCTGTATCTTTGGGGTAAATCCCCAACAGTGCAATTGCTGGGTTGTAGGGCAGGTCTATTTTTAACTGTTTGAGGAACCTCCACACAGTTTTCCAGAGTGGCTGCACCAGTTCACGTTCCCACCAACAGTGTAAGAGGGTTCCCTTTTCTCCGCATCCTCTCCAACATTTGTGGTTTCCTGCCTTGTTAACTTTCCCCATTCTCACTGGTGTGAGGTGGTATCTCATTGTGGTTTTGATTTGTATTTCCCTGATGGCAAGTGATGCAGAGCATTTTCTCATGTGCGTGTTGGCCATGTCTATGTCTTCCTCTGTGAGATTTCTCTTCATGTCTTTTGCCCATTTCATGATTGTGGGTTGTTTGTTTCTTTGCTGTTGAGTTTAATAAGTTCTTTATAGATCTTGGAAACTAGCCCTTTATCTGATACGTCATTTGCAAATATCTTCTCCCATTCTGTAGGTGGTCTTTTAGTTTTGTTGACTGTATCCTTTGCTGTGCAAAAGCTTCTTATCTTGATGAAGTCCCAATAATTCATTTTTGCTTTTGTTTCTTTTGCCTTCGTGGATGTATCTTGCAAGAAGTTACTGTGGCCGAGTTCAAAAAGGGGGTTGCCTGTGTTCTCCTCTAGGATTTTGATGGACTCTTGTCTCACATTTAGATCTTTCATCCATTTTGAGTTTATCTTTGTGTATGGTGAAAGAGAGTGGTCTAGTTTCATTCTTCTGCATGTGGATGTCCAATTTTCCCAGCACCATTTATTGAAGAGACTGTCTTTCTTCCAGTGGATAGTCTTTCCCCCTTTATCAAATATTAGTTGACCATAAAGTTCAGGGTCCACTTCTGGGTTCTCTATTCTGTTCCATTGATCTATGTGTCTGTTTTTGTGCCAGTACCACACTGTCTTGATAACCACAGCTTTGTAGTACAACCTGAAATCTGGCATTGTGATGCCCCCAGATATGGTTTTCTTTTTTAAAATTCCCCTGGCTATTCGGGGTCTTTTCTGATTCCACACAAATCTTAAAATAATTTGTTCTAACTCTCTGAAGAAAGTCCATGGTATTTTGATAAGGATTGCATTAAACGTGTACATTGCCCTGGGTCACATTGACATTTTCACAATATTAATTCTGCCAATCCATGAGCATGGAATATTTTTCCATCTCTTTGTGTCTTCCTCAATTTCTTTCAGAAGTGTTCTATAGTTTTTAGGGTATAGATCCTTTACCTCTTTGGTTAGGCTTATTCCTAGGTATCTTATGCTTTTGGGTGCAATTGTAAATGGGATTGACTCCTTAATTTCTCTTTCTTCAGTCTCATTGTTAGTGTATAGAAATGCCACGGACTTCTGGGCATTGATTTTGTATCCTGCCACGCTACCAAATTGCTGTATGAGTTCTAGCAATCTTGGGGTGGAGGCTTTTGGGTTTTCTATGTAGAGTATCATGTCATCGACAAAGAGGGAGAGTTTGACTTCTTCTTTGCCAATTTTAATGCCTTTAATGTCTTTTTGTTGTCTGATTGCTGAGGCTAGGACTTCCAGTACTATGTTGAATAGCAGTGGTGAGAGTGGACATCCCTGTCTTGTTTCTGATCTTAGGGGAAAGGCTCCCAGTGCTTCCCCATTAAGAATGATATTTGCTGTGGGCTTTTCATAGATGGCTTTTAAGATGTCGAGGAATGTTCCCTCTATCCCTACACTCTGAAGAGTTTTGATCAGGAATGGATGCTGTATTTTGTCAAATGCTTTCTCTGCATCTAATGAGAGGATCATATGGTTCTTGATTTTTCTCTTGCTGATATGATGAATCACATTGATTGTTTTACGGGTGTTGAACCAGCCTTGTGTCCCGGGGATAAATCCTACTTGGTCATGGTGAATAATTTTCTTAATGTATTGTTGGATCCTATTGACTAGTATCTTGTTGAGAATTTTTGCATCCATGTTCATCAGGGATATTGGTCTGTAATTCTCCTTTTTGGTGGGGTCTTTGTCTGGTTTTGGAATTAAGGTGATGCTGGCCTCATAGAACAATTTTGGAAGTACTCCATCTCTTTCTATCTTTCCGAACAGCTTTAGTAGAATAAGTATGGTTTCTTCTTTAAACATTTGATAGAATTCCCCTGGGAAGCCATCTGGCCCTGGACTCTTGTGTCTTGGGAGGTTTTTGATGACTGCTTCAATTTCCTCCCTGGTTATTGGCCTGTTCAGGTTTTCTATTTCTTCCTGTTCCAGTTTTGGTAGTTTGTGGCTTTCCAGGAATGCGTCCATTTCTTCTAGATTGCCTAATTTATTGGCGTATAGCTGTTCATAATATGTTTTTAAAATCGTTTGTATTTCCTTGGTGTTGGTAGTGATCTCTCCTTTCTCATTCATGATTTTATTAATTTGAGTCTCCTCTCTCTTCTTTTTAATAAGGCTGGCTAATGGTTTATCTATCTTATTAATTCTTTCAAAGAACCAACTCCTGGTTTTGTTGATCTGTTCCACAGTTCTTCTGATCCCGATTTTGTTGAGTTCTGCTCGAATCTTTATTAACTCTCTTCTTCTGCTGGGTGTTGGATCTATTTGCTGTTTTTTTTTCTCTAGCTCCTTTATGTGTAAGGTTAGCTTTTGTATTTGAGTTCTTTCCAGTTTTTGAATGGATGCTTGTATTGTGATGTATTTCCCCCTTAGGACTGCTTTTGCTGCATCCCAAAGATTTTGAACGGTTGTATCTTCATTCTCATTAGTTTCCATGAATCTTTTTATTTCTTCCTTAATTTCCTGGTTGACCCTTTCATCTTTTAGCAGGATGGTCCTTAACCTCCACGTGTTTGAGGTCCTTCCAAACTTCTTGTTGTGATTTAGTTCTAATTTCAAGGCATTATGGTCTGAGAATATGCAGGGGACGATCCCAATCTTTTAGTATTGGTTCAGACATAATTTGTGACCCAGTATGTGGTCTATTCTGGAGAAAGTTCCATGTGCACTTGAGAAGAATGTGTATTCAGTTGAGTTTGGATGTAAAGTTCTGTAGATATCTGTGAAATCCATCTGGTCCAGTGTATCATTTAAAGCTCTCGTTTCTTTGGAGATGTTGTGCTTAGAAGACCTATCGAGGGTAGAGAGAGCTAGATTGAAGTCACCAAGTATAAGTGTATTATTATCTAAGTATTTCTTCACTTTGGTTATGAATTGATTTATATATTTGGCAGCTCCCACATTCGGGACATATTTATTGAGGATTGTTAAGTCCTCTTGTTGGATAGATCCTTTAAGTATGATATAGTGTCCCTCTTCATCTCTCACTACAGTCTTTGGGGTAAATTTTAGTTTATCTGATATGAGAATGGCTACCCCTGCTTTCTTTTGAGGACCATTTGAATGGTAAATGTTTCTCCAACCTTTTATTTTCAGGCTGTAGGTGTCCTTCAGTCTAAAATGAGTCTCTTGTAGACAGCAAATAGATGGGTCCTGCTTTTTTATCCAGTCTGAAACCCTGCGCCTTTTGATGGGGTCATTAAGCCCGTTCACGTTCAGAGTTACTATCGACAGATATGAGTTTAGTGTCATCATGATATCTATTCAGTCCTTGTTTTTGTGGATTGTTCCGCTGAACTTCTTCTTAAAGGGGAATTTTAAGAGTTCCCCTTAAAATTTCTTGCAGAGCTGGTTTGGAGGTCACATATTCTTTCAGTTCCTGCCTGTCCTGGAAGCTCTTTATCTCTCCTTCCATTTTGAATGAGAGCCTTGCTGGATAAAGTATTCTTGGTTGCATGTTCTTCTCATTTAGGACCCTGAATATATCCTGCCAGCCCTTTCTGGCCTGCCAGGTCTCTGTGGAGAGGTCTGCTGTTACCCTAATACTCCTTCCCATAAAAGTCAGGGATTTCTTGTCTCTTGCTGTTTTAAGGATCTTCTCTTTATCTTTGGAATTTGCAAGCTTAACTATAAAATGTTGAGGTGTTGAATGGTTTTTATTGATTTTAGGCAGGGATCTCTCTATTTCCTGGATCTGGATGCCTGGTTCCCTTCCCAGATTAGGAAAGTTTTCAGCTTTGATTTGTTCTACATATTCTGGCCCTCTGGCCCTTTCAGCGCCCTCGGGAACCCCAATTAAACGTAGGTTTTTCTTCCTCAGGCTGTCGTTTATTTCCCTTAACCTATCTTCATGGTCTTTTAATTGTTTGTCTCTTTTTTCCTCAGTTTCCCTCTTTGCCATCAACTTGTCTTCTATGTCACTCACTCGTTCTTCCACCTCGTTAATCCTCGTAGTTAGGACTTCTAGTTTGGTTTGCATCTCATTCAATTGATTTTTAATTTCTGCCTGATTAGCTCTAAATTCTGCAGTCATGAAGTCTCTTGAGTCCTTTGTGGTTTTTTCTAGAGCCACCAGTAGCTGTATAATAGTGCTTCTGAATTGGCTTTCTGACATTGAATTGTAATCCAGATTTTGTAACTCTGTGGGAGAAAGGACTGTTTCTGATTCTTTCTTTTGAGGTGAGGTTTTCCTTCTAGTCATTTTGCTCAGTGCAGAGTGGCCAAAAAAGAAAAAAGAAAAAAGGAAGAAAAAAAAGAGAAAGAGAAAGAAAGGGGAGAAAAGGGGTGGGAGAAGCAAACAGAAATCAAAAAGAAAAAAAAACCACACGGGGAGTATCTTCTGCTTCTGTGTCCTTTAAGTCCCTTGACTTCCCCTGGAACTTGTCCATCTAGCTGGTCTTCTGGGGGAGGGGCCTGTTGTGCTGATTTTCAGGTTTAGCACTTGGGGGAGCTACTCTGCCCCCTGCCTGGTGCAGGGCTCAGTGGGGGTTGTTTACCCCGTGAGGCCCCAGGAGGAACAGCCCCAGTGGCGGAGGCAGCTCTGGAGCCCTGGAGTCAGCTCCCGCAGTCACCACGGAGCTCTCCGTCTGCAGGGCCTGGAGGCTCCGGGGCGGGGCCGCTGATCTGCTCAGCTCGGGGCAGGAGCGTCCTTGCTGTCCTGGGCCCTCCCGGCCTCTGCCTGTCCCGGGCGGAGGCCAGATCCTGGGCTGTGTCCCGGCGCCCTGTACTCCAGGGCCTGCGCTGTTGGGTTCGTGCTCCTGCCCCGCAGCCCCCTCCGTGGAGCCGCCCCCGAGCCCCTCCGAGCTGCTCCGGGTCCAGGGTCCAGCCGTGCACGCTGCAGTCTTTTAGGGAGCTCGGCTGCGGGGTACGGCGCACTCTCCCTGTGGCGCAGTTGCTCTGCCAGTGTCCCAGGGAGCCCGAGGGCATCCTCGCCCTCCTGGGGTCTTGCTCTAATTCCCTGCGAGCCCTTTTCTGTCCAGGAAGGTTGGTGCAGCTCCTGCTCCTCCAGGACGGGGCTCTCCTGTCCTGGGGACACTCGCCCCGGCCTCAGCTCGGCTCCTCGTGGGGCCCCTCCCCCTTGGAGGCCTTTTGTTTCTTTATTTCTTTTTCCCCGTCTTCCTACCTTGATAGAAGCACGAACTCTTCTCACTGTAGTGTTCCAGCTGTTCTCTCTTTAAATCTCAGGCCGAATTCGTTGATGTTCAGGATGATTTGAAGGTTATCTAGGTAATTTGGTGGGGACAGGTGACTTGGGGACCCTACTCTTCCGCCGTCTTGCCCCTCCCTCTCATGCCACTTTCTTCTGGCCTGCCAGATTTCTGTGGAGAGATCTGCTGCTAACCTTATTTGTCTTTCCTTTTAAGTTTGGGATTTCTTTTCTCTTGCTACTTTTAGGATTTTTCCCTTATCTCTGTATTTTGCAAACTTTACTATGCTATGTCTTGGTTTTGAACTGCTTTTTTTGATCATGATGGGAGTTCTTTGTGCATCCTGGATTTGGATGTCTGTTTCTTTACACAGATTAGGGAAGTTTTCAGCTATAATTTGCTCCAATAAACCTTCTGTCCCTTTTCCCCCCTCCTCTTTCTGAGATTCCAATGATACCAATGTTATGCTTTATGGAATCACTGAGTTCCCTAGGCCTACCTTTGTGATCCAATATATTTCTTTCCCTCTTTTCAGCTTCATTATTTTCCATAATTTTATCTTCTATAACACTTATTTGTTCCTCTGCTTCTTCCATCATTGTGGTCATTACATCCAGTCTTGTACCTCAGTTATAGCATTTTTTATTTTGGCCTAACTAGTTTTTATGTCTTTTATCTCTGTGGTAAGGGACCTTCTGGTGTCTTCTATGCTTTTCTCAAGCCCAGCTAGTATCCTTATGTTTGTCTGTTTGTTTTTAATTCTGGATCAGGCATATTATATCTGTTTTGATTAGATCCCTGGCTGTGACCTTTTCTTGTTCTTTTGAGATGAATTCCTCTGTCTTGGCATTTTATCTAGGTCTCTGTCTTCTTCTCTGTGTTAGGAATGCCTTTACATTTCATTTTATTAAGAAGAGGTCATATACTGTCCAGGATCTAGGCTTCAGGACATGTTTCTGGTATATGCAATGTGTACTCTGTTGTGTTTTGGCTGTTCTTTCTCTCAGGTCAGTCCTCTGCAGTTTCTCCTTGCCTGCAATGAGTAGTGTTTGGACTTTTTCCATTGTTTGGTGAGTTTCACTCTATGTGCTTTGGTCTGCTAGTTAAAAGAGACCAGATCCTATTTCCAGTAGAGTTGAAACTGCAACACTCTATGGTTAGTAGACTTAGCGCATGCAGGGAGGTTTGTGCTGGTCTTCTGGGAAAGGGGCCCACTGCTGCTCTGGCTCTCAGGCACACTTACCCTAGTAAAAAAGTACCTGCAGAGTGGAAGGGGGCGAGGCTTGGGGTTAAGTGGGTGGCATGCTGCTCACTGAAGTCTGTCTGTGCTGATGGGCAAGGGAAAAATGGCATCAGCTGGCTCTCTTGTTCCTGGAGAGGGGAGTTCCCATCCATCACTGTCCAGGAAGCCCTCTGAGAAGAGCAAACACTCTCCCCTCATATGTCCAGGCATCTCTCAGCTCCCTCATTCTGTGTCCGAGCTGTCTGCCCAGTGGCAAAAGATGTTTTATCCTGTGTTTTATATCAGGTGCACCAGCTGAGTTTCAAAACTCCACATTTTAGGGACCTGATGTGGCACAGGTCTGCACTGATCCTTGGGGGGAGGGTCATACCACACTGTGGCTGGTACCAGCTTGTCCTGGAAGGGCAGTCGCATGAACTTGCAGAGGCTTGGAGTTTGTAGTAAAACACAGCAAAAAGCCGGCATCCAGGTTAGCTGCCCTCAGCAGGTATTTCTGCCCCTATTCTAATCAACAGGGCAGCACAATACTGGCTCTTTTGTCCCCTAAAAGCCAATGCCACCTCTCCCAAATGCACTCCAAGAAGAGGAACTATTTCTCCCAGTGCAACCCAGGGGATCCTCAGACTATGCTATCTGCTCCTGAGCCTCTCCCCTCCTTCTCCACAGGAGCACAGCTACAACCATTAGGCTCCATACCTACCATGGTGCAAATGTCTAAAACTTGTCTTTGAGCTCCATGGCTTGTAAAAACTCATGATAATCAGCCCCTCGCATTCTCCCAGTCAACGATGTTGGAGAAGTGTTTTTCTTGTACAATTCCTCACCCGCTCACACTCTCTCCCCCTCTCTTCTCCTCCCTCTCTGTGATCAGGGCTCCCTCCCCTCTGCAACACTCACAACTCATTACTCCCCCAAATCATGTCTCTGTAACTCTTACCTTCCACAACGTGGCCTCTTGTCTACCTCTACCTGTGCAGTTTGCTCTCTCAGTCCTCAGATTTCTTGGGTGTTCAGAATAATTTGATATTTACCTAGCTGTGTTTAAGAGATGAGGCAAGCATAGGGTTCCCCTACTACTTCACTATCTTAACTCCACATATCCATTTACTTAGATCTTTAATTTCTCCCAGCAGTGTTGTACAGTTTTCAACGTGTGAGTCTTACACTTCCTTTGTTGATATTATTCGTAAGTCTTTAATTCATCATGTTGTTACCACAAATAAAATGTGTTTGCCTGTTTTGGTTTGTTTGTTGCTAGTACAAGAAAATACAATTGATTTTGTATATTGATCATGAATTCTATAATGAACTTGTGGATTGCTTCTAGTTTTTATGGATTCCTTAGAATGTTCTACACATAGAATCATGGCATCTGCAAATACAGTTTTACTTTTTCTTTTCCAATCCAAATACATTTTCTTTTTCTTGCCTGATTGTAATGGCTAGACTCTCAACTACAATGATAAAAAGAAGTAACAGGAATGGATGTCCTTGCCTTGGTTCCAATATTAGGGGAAAAACTTTTAGTCTTTCACTATTAAATAAAATGTTACCTGTAAGTTTTTTGTAGATGATCTCTATTGGTTTCCTTTTTGTTCCCAATTTGTTAAGAGTTTTTATTAAAGTGGGTGTTGGGTCTTGTCAAGTGCTTGTCTATTGAAATGATCATGAGGTTTTATCCTTTTTTAATAAAGTGTATTATAGTAAATGAGTTTTGGATTTTAAACCAACTTTATGTCTAATTTGCTTTTGAAATCCTTCGATGTGTAGATTAGTGTTTTCTATTAGTTTAGGGATGTTTTTGGCAATTATTAATATTTTTTTAGATTTTTTAAAAAATTTATTTATGATAGTCACACAGAGAGAGAGAGAGAGAGAGGCAGAGACATAGGCAGAGGGAGAAGCAGGCTCCATGCACCGGGAGCCCGACGTGGGATTCGATCCCGGGTCTCCAGGATCGCGCCCTGGGCCAAAGGCAGGTGCCAAACCACTGCGCCACCCAGGGATCCCCAATTATTAATTTTTTTACTGTACCTTGCTCTCCATTATTCCTGTGGCTCTTTAATGCATATCTTGTGAGCTTGATAGTGTTTCACCATTCCCTAAGGCTCATTTATTTTCATTTTTCCTTTATTCTTTAGATTGGCTAACATCTATTGATCTATCTCCTAGCTCACTGATTCTTTCTTCTGCCAGCTCAGAGCTGCTGTTAAACTTGCTGGTAAATTTTTAAATCTCAGTTATTATAGTTTTCAACTCCAGAATTTCCATTTGTTTAAAAAGATTTTTTAAAAATTTTATTTATTCATTCATGAGACAGAGAGAGAGAGAGAGAGAGGCAGAGGGAGAAGCAGGCTCCATGCAGGAAACCTGATGGGACTCAATCCCAGGACTCCAGGATCATGCCCTGAGCTGAAGGCAGGGGCTAAACCGCTGAGCAACCCAGGCATCCCTGTTTAAAATTTTGTAATGGATAGTCTCTATTTAATTATTGTAAGCATTCTTTATTTAAAGTTTCCTTTTTATTTAAGCATGTTTATATTATCTGAAGTCTTTGTCTGCAAGGTCTACCATGTGGGCCCTCACACAGTTTCTGTGGACCACTTTTCTTCCTGTGCATGGGCTCTACTTCCCTATTTCTTTACATGTCTTTATTTTGTTGTCGAAAATTTGACATTTTAGGAACTGGAGTGTATTATGCTGAGTGAAGTAAGTCAATTGGAGAAGGACAAACACTATATGGTCTCATTCATTTGGCGAATATAAAAAATAGTGAAAGGGAATAAAGGGGAAAGGAGAGAAAATGAGTGAAAATATCAGTGAGGGTGACAGAACATGAGACACACCTAACTCTGGGAAACGAACAAGGGGTGGTGGAAAGGGAGGTGGGAGGAAGGTTGGGGTGACTGGGTGATGGGCACTGAGGTGGGCACTTGACGGGATGAGCACTGGGTGTTATGCTATATGTTGGCAAATTGAACTCCAATAAAAAAAAATAAAAAGAAAAATTGACATTTTAGATAATATATCGTAGCACCTCTCTATTCTGGATTCACTACCCATCTCAGGGGGTGTTGTTACGTTTGTTTGTTATTTGTTTAGTGACTTGCCTGGACAAATTTTATAGAGGAGATTCCTCTATAGTATGCAGCTGCTTATGTCTCTGTTGTTTTAAAAAAATATATTCTTGTTTTAGCTTTTAAGCCAGCTTCCTGGGAATCACCTGTGGATTAATACAACTTAATGGTCAGCCAGTGACTGGACAGGAATTGCACTTAAATACTTGGAGTTTTTTGTTCTTAGCTGGTGTTTTGATATATAGTTTAGGGACTGCATTCGAAGTTTATACAGTCTGTAAGAGAGCCCCAACTTTTACCTTCTGATTAAACAGGCCTCATATTAATTAAACAAGCTATGAGTAGACAGGGTTCTCTCTGATTTCTTTTGAACATGTGTGTAGCCTTAAGCAAGCCTACTAGCTGCCAAACCACTAGGGATATGTATGAGATTTCCAAGGACCACTATGCCTCCTGCATCCCAGATGGCCATATGTTTCTAGCTGGTCTGTTAGTATGTTGCTTGCACCAACCAGTGGGCAGCACTGCCTGGCCTTCCTGGATGTTTGCTATTGTTCCTGGACTTTCCTACTGTTTTGAAAAAACTCTTCAGCATGAGTTTTCCCATATTCCAAAAATCAAATCAGCTCCCTCTAGCAGCAAGGCTGCTGGTCCTTTGGTCTACCACACCTTGGTAGAACTACTATATCATGGAACAGGATGGAGAGAATGAAAACAACCCTAAACCAGGCTCTGAAAGTTAGGGCATCCCAGTTGTTCCTACTAAAGTTGAGTAGTTTTTCTTGAGGAAATACTACTTATTGTATATCTTTTTTTCAATTTCTAGAATTCCCAAATGGTTGTTTTGAAAATGTTTCGCTTTACTGCTTCTTTTTGGTGAAATGATTTGCTGAACTTCTCACTTTGCCATTCTAGAAGTCCCACCATATTTAGCAATTCAGTAGTTTTTTTAAAGTTGCTAAAGGCACCAAAATTGATATGTCAAAACCAAGTATATGCTTTATAACACCTTTCTAAAAATCCCACGTATATAATAATAAAGAGCCCAAAGAGAATGAAAGTTTAACAGTATTGAGGATGGAAAAGGAATTTCCACTTGTCAGTGGACCAGAAATTCCGACAAGTAGAAAGCTGATGGGGTCATGTTGAGAGATAAACCAAAACTGAGAACAGACACTAGAGTTATGATACTTGAAAAGGGAAGAATGGACAACACACAGAAGTCATAATTCATCTTGGCAGCAACTGTGAAAACACCTTGTGTAATGGACTGAAGTTTTAAGTCCTCTCCCAAATTCGTCTGTTGATGTGGTTGTATAGGAGATAGGGCTTTGGCCACGAGAATAGAGCCCTAATGAGGGAGAGTAGTGTTCTTATGAAAGATAATGCAAAGTGCTGTCTTCTCCTTTCTGCCATGTGAGTACACAACAAGAAAATAGCCATCTATGAACCAAGAAGAGGGTTCTCACCAGACACTAAAAACTGCTGGGGCTTCCTGATCTTGGACTTCCAGCCTCCAGAACTGTGAGAAATAAATTTCTGTTGTTTATAAGCCACCCAGTCTAAGGTATTCTGTTATAGCAGCCTGAACTAAGATACTTTATTGGATCTTGATTCTACTCCATGGGAGAAAAATCCTTTCCTCTAGTCCTCTGGGGTCCTGGCTTTGCCTTCTGAAATAAATTTTCCTTATCTATTATCCTCTAGGCCACATCTGAAGTTGGCTTTGGAAAGTGGGCCTCTTTGGAGGTTGTACAAACTTCACAGCCTGCTTTCTGATGATGCAAGTCTGGGGGCCTGGTGGTTGTTTTAGAGATTGAAAACTTACAGGCATTTTCAGGCCAGGCTTGTGGTTTTGTTGAGAATTCAATTCCATCAAAATTTAGTAAGCTTTCAGTCTATTTACTACCAGTTGGTTCCATGTCAAAATCTCTTCTGGTGTAAGTTCTTAAGCCTGCCAAGTCTCTTATTTTATTTTTTCACTTCTATACATAGCACATTTCCCTGTTATTTTAATGGTGGCTATTGTAAGATTATATAAAACTATAGGCTAGATTAGGAAAGCAATTCCTCTACTTTGACCTTTGTTACAGGGCCATTACTATCCAGATGAATCATCTTAAAGAGAAACTTTTGAAAGGGCACTGACCAAAGCACTGCTTGGTGGAGCATAGTTGCAGTTAACTTTCACAACTCTGAGGGTCCAAATTATCAGATTTTATATTTAATTTTTATTGCAAGCCACAGTCAGAGAATGTAATGCCCTTAACTTCCATTTCTATTTGTACACAAGTTAATTCTTGCCTGATAGATCTCTCATGGTACCTAGCTAAAAGCAACAAGGACCAACAATGCATAAACACACTGAAATTCTTCCTACCTACCCACCCCTTTTCCCTTTCTGGACCACTTATTTTAGAAATCTATGGCACAGCAGGCACATGATCTGCCTTCCAAGTTACCAGAAGTAACAGCTTGGGGTGGGGCACTGGGTGGCTCAGCTGAGTGCCTGCCTTTCGCTGGGTTGTCCTGGGACTGATCCCAGCACTGGGCTCCCTGTTCAGCTGGGGTGGGAGGGGGGACTGCTTCTGCCCCTCCCTGCTGCTTGTGTGCTCACCTGCTCACGAGTGCTGTCTTTCAAATAAATAAAATGTTAAAAAAAAAGTTACAGCCTCACCAAATATTTCACTATGATATTACAAAAGTCACTGGCTGTCTTACCTTCAGTTATCTTTCCTTGTGCCCAATGACTGATAGCTTAATGGACTTCACATTTTAGGTTTTTGTTATGGCAGTACCCTACTAGTAGCAATTTTTATATTATTTAACATCGAGAATAAGCTGCTATTTTAAAAAGGCACAAAAAATTAAGTGACTCAAACAAGACAGGGATTTTTCTCTCTTGTAACAGTTCAGAGTGAGACATCTCTCCTTCCTGAGGTCATCCAGAGACCCAGGCTACATAATTCCTTAGGAGGTGTCCCATCTTTGTGGTGGGATATTATCAGCTAGCACCACAACTGTGATCCAGCCTACAGGAAGAGGAAAAAGAAAAATGGTTGGCAAATATTTTCATTTTAAGAAAAGACTTGAATGGGTATTTCACACTTCTGCTCACATCCCCTTGACCTGACATTGTCCACATGGTAACATCTACCTGCGGGGTAGACTGGGAAAGAACAGTTAACTCCAGTTAGGTATTCATGGACACAGCTAAAACTTGGGGATTCCTTTACTAAAAGGAGTAAGAGCTGGACAGATGCTAGGAAACAGTCTCTGTCACAATGGGGGTAAAGAGGTTCAATATAAACATGTACCATTGAATTTTTTCTTTTTTCCTAGGTACATGTATTAATTTTATAATGATTGCAAAAAAGAAGAGGTTTCTGAAATAGTAACTATTTCAGGCTAGACCTACACCCTAAATATTTGACTTTGGAAAAGGAAACAGTACAGAGCAGAATTTTTTCATCTTTGTATCCAAACATACTTCAAACATAGAGACAAAAAACAAAACAAAACAAAACAAAACAAAACAAACATAGAGACAATTGCTCATTGAGAAATACACCAAAATTCTTTAGACAGTTACACGTTAAAAAGCTGTATTGGGGGCACCTGGGTGGCTCAGTGGCTGAGTAACTGCTTTTTGGCTCAGGTCATGATCCTGAGGTCCTGGGATCAAGTCCCCCATCGGGCTCCCCTTAGGGAGTCTGCTTCTCCCTCTACCTATACTATGCCTCTGCCTCTCTCTCTGTCTCTCATGAATAAATAAAAAATCTTTAAAAAAATAAAAAGCTCCAGTTTTATAAACTCATAAAATCACGTAATATTAGAGCTAAACCTAAAAAAAAAAGGACACTTTGCCCTATATACATAAGTAAATGAAGACTCAAAGAGGTAAAACAAACGGCCCTACATGAGAAAAGGCAGTTACAGATCCAAGATTAGAATCAAATTCTACTGTCTCATTGGATATATACCAACTGAGAAATTCTTTGAAGCAGAAATTTCACTGTAATTTTTAAAACAGTGTGCCAATTAAAAAAAATAATTATTCATGGTTAATGTACTATAATTTTCAATTATATGACAAATGATAAAGACTCGCATTTTAAGAAATATAACATGAATTAGATTATACTTTTATTTTTTTATTATTTTTTTTAGATTATACTTTTAATACTAATTTGTTTCTCAGAAAATAATATGCAAGCTAAAATCTGCCCCAATTGGCCAAGTTACTTTTATTTCACTATTATTATTTCAAAACATATTTATCCACCCCAGATAATAATGTAAACAAAGTATGAGGTCAATTTTCCCATGTTTTGAAGGGTATAACTTGACAAAGTATACATGGTAATTTGTATGTTTTAAAACCTAAGTCTCTTCCAAAAGTAAGTTGTCTTTTGTTTATGAGAAACCAACTCAACTCATAAAATCAAGAAACACATCAGATGTAACGCACATTTAGAGTTTATTTATTTGTACAAACCCAAATCACTTTTAAGATTACCTAACTAACATATATGTTACATTAAAAGTAAATAAGGAATTTATTGTAAGTTTTATTAATTCAACAAATATTAGCTGAGCATATCCTTTAGGCATTATACTACCAATGATGATGTGAAAGCAGAGAAATTATTCAAATGGATGTAATATAGATATTCACTAAAACAAGTAAGTCACCAGTTAGAAGGCACTATTGGTAGCGTTATGGGGCCAGGTACTCTGATACTTTTTTAAAAGGATATGCTGGGGAACTAGAGTTTAAATGTTCCATTGTAAGTCAAGATCTCAAAATACAAAATTTTTTTGTGTTAAACACAAAAATGTTCCAAAGTCTTAAAGCAGTGGTTCTCAACTAGGTATGATTTGGCAATGTCTGGAAATATCTTAGGTTGTCACAACTAGGGAGATGCTACTGGCCAGACAGTGGGTAGAGGCCAGAGATATTGTGAAACACCCAACACTGCATAGGACAGCCCTCTACAACAAAGAATTAGCTGGCTAAAAATATCAATAATGCCAAGGTTGAGAAACCCATGCCTGAAGTAATTTAAGTGATTTAATGAGCACTAATTTTTTCTCTGAAAGACATGATGGTGTATCTTCATAAATATGAAAAATGATGTAGATACAACAAAGATTATATACTTTACATGAAATTGTGACATTACTGTGTATTTTAACTAAAAATACTAATGGTGGCAAATTTTTGTGAATGGAGTTATACTGACCTTTCTTACACATACAGTGATTTTTATCTTCTTGTGATTTTTTTTTAAAGATTTTATTTATTTATCCAGGAGAGACACAGAAAGAGAGGCAGAGACACAGGCAGAGGGAGAAGCAGGCTCCCTGTGGGACACCTGATATAGACTTGATCCCAGGACCCTGGGATCACACCCTGAGCCAAAGGCAGACGCTCAACCACTGAGCCACCCAGGCATCCCTTTCTTGGATTTTTTACAGTGAAAACATTTCCTTCATTTTTTTCAAGAAATATTTAATGAACATCGATTTCTAGATATTCTATATAAGGTGCTGGACTGAAAGTTCAAATAACAGCTTCATTAGAGAAACAGACATGTGAACAAAAATTATAATTCATATGACAAGGGTTATTATAGAGGAATAAATAAGCCACAGTATGGTAAGACAGAAGAGGGAGTGATGATTCCTGTAGTTGTTGAGGGGGGGGTTAGGGTAAGAGAAGAATATTAAAGACAGCTTCCCAGAAAAACAAATGCTTGATCTGAATATTTATATCAGAAGACAGGAGGGACCTATATGCATGTCATGCTACATAAAGAATTTCTTGGGATACCTGGGTGGCTCAGTTGCTTAAGCATCCGACTCTTGATTTTGGCTCAGATCATGATCTGCTTCAGATTCCCTCTCTCCCTCTCCTTCTGCCCCTCTCCCCTGCTCATGCACACATTGTCTCTTTCTCTTTCAAAAAAAAAAAAAACACTTCTAAACACTTCTTTTTATCAGTAACAGGCTTACCAATCATCTTTTTAAAAAATATTTTTATTTATGTACTTATTTGAGAGAGAGAAAGACAGCAGGGGGATAGACATAGGGAAAGGGAGAGAGAGAATCTCAAGCAGACTCCCCACCAAGCACAAAGCCTGAGATCATGATCTGAACCAAAATCAAGAGTGGGACACTTAACTGACTGAATCACCCAGGTGCCCTGATGATCATCTTAATGAAAAGGATTCAGGCAAGGTAATATCATAAGAAGTTATGATTTTATAGAAATCACTGAGCACAGCTGGAGAATGGCCAGGCAGAAGAGAGAGATATAATTAGGACTCAGATTCAAGGTGATAAGACTCTGGAACAAGGCAGTCATCCAGTGGGGTTGGGAGAAGGAGGAGATGAATGAAGAGATGTTTTTTTTGTTGTTGTTTTTAATTTTTATTTATTTATGATAGTCACACAGAGAGAGAGAGAGAGAGGCAGAGACACAGGCAGAGGGAGAAGCAGGCTCCATGCACTGGGAGCCCGACGTGGGATTTGATCCGAGTCTCCAGGATCGCGCCCTGGGCCAAAGGCAGGCGCTAAACCGCTGCGCCACTCAGGGATCCCGAATGAAGAGATGTTAAGAAGAATCAGCAGAACCACAGTAAGAAGATACTTCCTGAGCATGTTGATATAAGAAAACTGTCGCTAGAGCAAAGAAGTTGAGACTAGTCCGTGCTGGGGAATGCTAAAGTAGGCCAAAGTGAACATGTAAATATTTATAATATAAAAATTGCCATCAATTTGATGTAGATATAAAATACAATAAAACCAAATAATTTAACTTAATTTAATCTTAAAAATAAAACTGACTACAGAATACTTTAAAATACTGGTGTTAACAAATAAAATAAAATAAAATAAAATAAAATAAAATAAAATAAAATAAAATACTGGTGTCAAACTTGAGGATCCCACTCAATATATTAAAGGTCATCACTACTGTCTTCAACAAGATAAAGGCTAAACAAATGGAAAATCAACAACTCTCCCTGGATTCTTCAAAGCACTGTGGTAACAGGGCCTAAAACTGCAGTTTTGCCCCTAAAACTGGAAAGACAGGCAGATACAGAGAATCACAGCTTCCCAGGAGTAGGAGCCAGCAGCTGCAGTTAATTTTAGTAGAAATTCTTTAAGTTGTTATTGATGACTTGCTCTGGGCTCAGGGCAGACCAGCCTGAGAGTTAAAAACTGCAAGGGGGCCCTGCTTGGGGGGTGGGGTCCACATTCTTAGGTTTTACTTCCAGTAGCTCTACCAGGTTCTCACTGTAAAAAATCAGAGAAAAATCCCCTCCTGCCTCTGGTAGGGGGAGTGGTAAACATTTTGGAATACACCCAGAGTTCTTTTCTTCCTAACAAGGCCTGCCCTCAAGGGAAACTATTTTACCAGAGCCTAATGGACTGGGGTTTTACTAAAGTCTAAATGACCTGGGGGAAGGGAAATACACCACTCAGTCTCTCTAAAATACTGACATATAACCATCAGAATGTAAAAGGCTTCCCCTCTTCCTACACTTTACCACATCAACAGGGTTCTGATGTAATAACTGCAGCTAAAAGAACTGTAAGCTTCAGATCCTATTAAAGAATCTCCAGGAGGGATCCCTGGGTGGCGCAGCGGTTTGGCGCCTGCCTTTGGCCCAGGGCGCGATCCTGGAGACCCGGGATCGAGTCCCACATCGGGCTCCCGGTGCATGGAGCCTGCTTCTCCCTCTGCCTGTGTCTCTGCGCCTCTCTCTCTATGACTATCATAAATAAATAAAAATTTAAAAAATAATTTAAAAAGAATCTCCAGGAAAACCCAAAACAACAGAGGAGACAAAAACAAGGACAAACAGGAAATTTCAGCCTGTAGCACCACAACCACAGTAAACAGTAAATACAGTCTAATTCGTAGCCAAATAAACATAAAACCTCACACTAAAGGCCCAGGTAATCTCAGTTCCTTTTATCACGTCTTGCTTTCAACAAAACATTACAAAGCATGCTAAAAGGAAAGGGAAAAAAAAGCCAGTCTGAAAAGATAAAGCAAGTGTCCTATCCAGACTCAGATATGGCAGAGACTTAGGAACTATCAGACCAGAAATGTAAAATGGTTAATATGCTAAGAGATATAAATTAAAAAGTGGATAACATGTCAGACTAGATGGGTCATATAAGCAGAGAGATGGAAGTTCTAAGAAAAAACCTAAATGAAATGCTAGAAAATGAAAACATTTTAACAGAAAGGAAGAATGCCTCTGATGGGTTTCCCAAAAGATTAGACACAGCTAAGGAAAGAATTTGTGAGCCTGAAGAAAGGTCAGTAGAAAATTCTACAACTGAAATGCAAAGAGAAAAAGAAAACAGTGGAAAAGAACAGAATATCCAAGAACTGTGGGACAGTTTCAAAAGGTGCGACACATATGTAATGGAAATACGAGGAGAAGAAAGATAAAGGAACAGAAGCAATATCTGGTCATATTGACTGAGAATTTTCCAAATGAATGACAGACACCAAACCACTGATCTAGAAAACTCAGAGAACACAAGCAGGGTAGGTACCATACACTCTACACCTAGACATACTATATTTGAATTGCACAAAGTCACAAAGAGAATCTTGAAAGAAGCCTGGGAAATGAGATAAGAATTACATTTTATTTCTTTTCTGGAAATATACAAGCAAGAAGAGAATGGAGTGAAATATATGAAAAAGAATAAAAGAATAAAAGAATAAAACCACTAACCTAAAATTCTGTATACAGTGAGGTTATCCTTCAAAAGTGAAGGGGAAATAAAGACTTGGTAAGGCATACAAAAATGGAGGGAATTTATCTCCAGTAGACCTGCCTTACAAGAAATGATAAAAGAAGTTCTTCAGAGAGAATGAGAATAATAATAGGTCAGAAACCTGGATCTACATAAAGAAGGGAAGAGCATTAGAGAAGGAATAAAAGAAGAGAATGTTTTATTTTTCTTATTTTTAATTGACCTAACAGAAAACAGTTTATTTATTTATTTTTTTTCAGAAAACAGTTTAAAATAACAATAGCAAGAATGTATTCGGTGATAATATAGCTTATGGACAAGTGAAATGAACTGACAGCAAAGTGATGAGGGACAGGAGGGAGGAAGTAGACATGCTGTGTTATAAGGCACCTGCACCACCCATGAAGCGGGACAGTATTATTTGAAAGCAGGCTTTTATTAGTTGCAAATGTATATTGCAAACTCTGGAGCAACTTCGTTAAGAAAGACATATAACCGACATGCTAAGAGAGGAGAGAAAACTGAATCTTATAAAATGCTCAATTAAAACCAAAAGAAGGCAGAAAAAGAGTAGAAAGAGAAGAAGAGGAGGAGGAGGAGGAGGAGAAGGAGGAGGAGGAGGGATGCCTGGGTGGCTCAGTGGTTGAGCGTCTGCCTTCAGCTCAAAGCATGATGGGGGGCAGGGGTCCTGGAACAGAGTTCCACATTGGGCTCCCCAAGGGAGCCTGCTTCTCCCTCTGCCGATATCTCTGCCTCTCTGTGTCTCTCATGAATGAATAAAATTTTAAAAAAAGAAGAAGAAAGAAAGTAGAAAAGGAAAGAAAAGAAAGAAACAAAGCATATGCAAAGCATATGCTTGTTATGCACTCCACAGCCCATTGTGGGATGTGGAGCAGCAAGAAACCATGGTCCCAAAGCTGTAACGAGTGTCCAAATCACTTCTGTAGAAGAAAAACAATCTCTGAAGTGTGCCTCCTGATGCTTTCCCCCTTTAAAATGTGTCACTCTTCAGAGAATCAGAAATAGCAAGTTCTACTTTGAAAATACTTTCTGGGATTCTGAGAGAGTGGAAGTCCGTGGCTTCCAATCCAGTTATCCAGGTCATAGTCTTTAGAGCTTCTGTGTCCTGAGGTCTATAGCTGGTGAAGTTTCATTCTCCCAGGTCATTTCTTTTTTTTTTTTTAATTTTTTTTAATTTTTTAAAATTTATTTATGATAGTCACAGAGAGAGAGAGAGAGAGAGAGGCAGAGACACAGGCAGAGGGAGAAGCAGGCTCCATGCACCGGGAGCCCGATGTGGGATTCGATCCTGGGTCTCCGGGATCGCGCCCTGGGCCAAAGGCAGGGGCCAAACCGCTGCGCCACCCAGGGATCCTCTCCCAGGTCATTTCTGACACTTTCTCCTTTCTCTCTGGGAAAGAGGAGAAGAGGGTGTATGTCTGGTCTCTCTCTCTTTAGCTCCAGTTAATAAGGGGGTTTTACCTTTTCAAGTTCTTCTCATTTACCCTAACAGTTGCAAAAGAGTGATGTGGAATTTCCATATCAGAATCACCTAGGATGATATAACTATATCATATCCTACCCATATAGTTAGAGGGAGATTCATGGGTTTTGCCCAAGAGCTACTGAATCAGACTCCCAGAGAGTGAGCCCAGGAATCTGCACTGCTGGCAAATGTCACAAGGAACTCTTACACACACGGAAGTCTGCATTTGAGAACCACTGCTTTAAAATATAGTTCCTTTAGAGCTGGGGAAAGGGATGAGGTTAAAAGTCATTTCTCCTTATGTTTGGAGTCAATATACTGCTAGGAGAATTTGCCCCTAACCACCTGCTGAATATATCTGCTAAGGAAATATAGTAAATGCTCAAATATTGAGTATTTATTGAAAGATTACCTGAGAAGCATAACACCCTATTAAGTTCTATGCTTAGCAAAACATTTTGATTCTTCTAACCTAGATAGAAGTCATTTCATTCTAAATTAAGTTTTAAAAATTTTATGGCCTTATATGTCATGAGTACAGAATAGCTATCATTTTAAAACTATGAAAGTACAACATGCCAAACTTTCTTTCTTTCTTTCTTTCTTTATTTATTTATTTACCAAACTTTATTTAGATGATAGGCTTGCTCTAATGCAGGCCATCAAAAAAAAAAAAAAATCACTTGGGCTTCCATATCAGTTAAATATTGTTTAAGAAATTCCTGCAAAAGAAAAATAAATGGTTGAAAACATAAGCAGCTATGGAAAATGTAAATCTAAAACAAACAAAAAACTTACAAAGAGTTATAATAAGGATCCAAAAGAAATGAATAGATATGTCAGCAAATCCTATGCATTGAGGTACCGTAAGGGTAGTGGAAGGGGCTAGGGAAGTGGCAGAAGGGTGTATTCATTAGGATAAACCAAAAGAGAAAAAAGATGCCTGGGCTCAGAACACAGAGGCCTGCTCATCAAACCCTCCCAAGAAACAGAAAACCAAAATCCATAAAATGCTGATTAGTAAGGGAGAAGATAAGAGAAACAGGTCTTTTACTGGGTTATTCAAGTACTAGGTCCATGAGTCACACACAGACGATGTTATATTACTATGCTACTTTGTAAAGGCTTCTTAAAGTCTAACATCAGTAGCCAATCAAAACTGTATCATCCCATCAGTGTCTGCAGGAAAGAAGGACCTGGCTTGATTTTTACTTCTTTACATTCCCAACTTGGGGAAATGGGAGCTTGGAAAACCTTTGCTTGGGAAAACTTGGGAAACTAAGTTAGAGCCTACTCTTGTGTTGTTCGTTGTGGAAGAAAAAAAATGGTAAGGAGTAAATAGAAGCAATAAATAATCATTCCCCAGAAGCTTTCCTTTTCAGGGCACTGTGCCACTTAGAAGAGAGGCACAGTGCTCACTCCTACCCATCAATTTGTGTGTGTGTATGTGTGTGTATATTATCTGCACGTTTTGTGTGTATGCATGCGTGCAGCTGTGTATGTGCAACAGTGTGTGCATTAGAGGGACATGGATGGTACTGAACAACTGTTAATTTGGAACTTACCTTGCATCTAGCAACAGCAAGTTATATACCCATGTGAGTGCTGTCACTTAGAATATGGAATGGAGTGTTAGGTTCTCAGCAGAGAAGAAAAAAGAGAGAGACAGAACACATGCACATACACACATGCACATACACACACACACACACACACACACACACACACACACAGGTATACAGAAATTCTCCTAACTTGTGGGTTAAGGCAGGTGGGAGGGAGTCAATCTTCATCCCTTCCTGCCTGCTCTCTGTTGTTGGCCACCTGAGAGGCTGAGGGAGAAAGAACTGCAGATAGGCTATCACTGAGAACTTACTCTGGATGTTGTGGGAAGATACGGTCTTTTTCAAAGACATAGTGGAAGCAGTAGACTTGAAGTTTGTAAAAGATGGTGTGGCTGCACAAAAATAAGAGAAATAAGGAAAACAGTGAAGTAATTATCATCAAAGTCCTCTAGAATTAATCCATGGTAGAAGGTAACAAAGCAATTCTGGAGGCCAAAAAAAGCAAGAATTACCTGTAAATAACTTTTTTTCCAGCTCCTCTTGAATTTTAAGAAGAATCCTTTCTTGCTCTAAGGCTTCTATGTACTTGGAGTAGCACCAGGTTGGCTAGAAAGACCATTTTCAAAGTTAATTTTGGAAATGTTTGCCTCAGGAAATAAACTGAAGGTAAGTAAGATGGCTTATTCAAACCTGTTCATTTACACTTTTTATTAAAATATAACAAACCTCAATAACAGATCACTGAATATAACTATTCAATGATGTGCTATAACTATATGTACTATAACTATTTCTCAGTGAATCAATGCTCAAAGGCTTTATAGATTTCTTGACAGCAATTCAGGCACCTATATATATTTAATTTGATTATGAATTTAGATGCTTAAGAGACATCCAAGGTTTTTTGGGGGTGTGTATTTTGCACTTGGATTAATTCCAATTGTTAAATGTGTGAAATATATCTGAAACAAACGCACATATGGAACATCCACACTTGCCAAATGGTGCAGTTATTATTACTCTACCAATTGCTGGAATAATTCATATGTGTTCCTTCAATCTCAACAATAATAATTTTCATTTATGAAATGCCTTTGGCTCCCAAAAGCTTTTTAGTTTCTTACAAAACCCTTGACATGTATTACAAGAGATCATCACCATCATCATCATCATTCCTTTTCCTCTCTCTTTCTCCTTTTAACAGACAGGGAAACAGGCTCAAAGCAAATTTAGTGATTTTTTTTTCAGGCTTCCAGGTAATACTGACTTGCAAATGACAGTGAAAATTAGAAGCCTGCTATCTCTAATTCCACATTCCCCTCTTTATTTTTACACTGTGTTTCTGAAATTTAATGCTACTCATCTGCTAATGAATCTTCTCCCAAATGGCATTATTACGTATCACATACTTTTAGATACTACCTTTCTCAATACATGGCATCACAAAATTGGACGTTTCTCTTCTCTTAATAACAACTTTATAGTCTATCAGTTACCTCAGCTGAGTGGCTGAATTTATTTGACATTCCTAAATGCCAAAACGATTGTTTCTTGAGCTAGTGTAATCCTAAGACAGAAACACTTTTGATACAAGATATTAAAAATGGACATAAACTAAACTTATGAAATTTCATAGATGTGATCTTAATGTACAAGTTATAAATGTAAATATAAACATAAAAACTGTAAATGTTGATGGTCGTGTATTGGACAATTTTATGACTGCTTCAAAGAATTAAAAAATTGAGACTAAGCCTTTGAAGTTTTTCTTTCTTTTTTAACCCAAGAATGTATTAATCAAGTGTATTCTTATACTCTATCTGCCTTACTCTCCTTTCCAATAAGATAGTCATTTCAACTGCTACCTCTTAAATCATCAAATGTATCAAAAAGTATTTTCATTGGTTATATTGTCCAAGATCAACTGAAATTTTAATGTTCTCTGAAGGCTCAGGGAAATTCACTTCTAATCTCTTCTAATTTTACCTTCATTTTCAAACAAGCACACCTCTACTATTGTAAAATAACTGAGTAACTGCATTTCTATTATCCAAAGATCTAAAGAAGAAGTGGCATCAGTGACACCTTTACTGCTTACCTGCCGGCCATATGCTTGTAGGCCTAAAACTGGGTCAGTGGCTAAAGCAGCTGTTTTGATTGCAGATCCTGAAGAACTTGGATATTGTTTGATTCCATCCTGTAATTATATTAAATTATTCCAAAAAAGGAATAAAACTGTATTAGCATAAACTTACAGTAAACAAGTAATAAATTAGATGAAAAAATATTTTGTGGCAAGTACCACACCTGCGATTTCATCAAGTCAATATTACTAATGCAATATAATTAGTGAACTCTTTAATTTTCTTTTATACTAATATAAAAATATTTTTTTGTTTTTTTAAAGATTTATTTATTTATTTATGATAGAGAGAGAGAGAGAGAGGCAGAGACACAGGCAGAGGGAGAAGCAGGCTCCATGTCAGGAGCCCGACACGGAACTCGATCCCGGGACTCCAGGATCACGCCCTGGGCCAAAGGCAGGTGCCAAACCGCTGAGCCACCCAGGGATCCCTATAAAAATATTTTAAAGTAAATGATAAACTATAAAGAGCATAAAAATCACTCTCAAATTCTGGCATGTAAGAAAAACCATTGTAAACATTTTCATAAACATCTACCCAAACTTCTCACCAGAGAAAGACACAGATATAATCTGTAATTTTAAAATTTATATTTTATTACATAAATCTCAACCAAATGGAATCACACTACATATGCTCTTTAAAATATTCTTTTCATGTTAAGTATCGTGAAAATGTTTCTATGTAAATAAATATAGAATGGGAATTTAAAGGGGAAGGTCTTTGTATCATTCATCAATATGCCTTCCATACAACATACACCCGAAGTTTTGGATGGTGAAATGAATACAGCATCATTTCCAATGGATGAACTGTCCTATGCACTCAAATCCTGAATGATAAAAAAATAAACTATATAATCACTTCAACAGGTGAATAATAATCTAGTAAAGGCATGCATCACAGATAATTTAATCAATGTCTATTATTAGAAACTTAAATCATTAAAAACATTTTACTATTATAAATGATGCTGTGTACATATTTTAGTTGATGACAGTACTGTCCAAGAAATTCAGTCATGAATCAGAGGAAAACTATAACACAAAGTAATTAAATATTCCTATATAAATATTTGCATATATTAAATAATACTCCAAATCACAAATACAGAAACTCAGGCCAGAATTAGACCAAAAATACAAAAAGGAAATGTAAAAATGACAATTTAAAAAAAGACTGAAGAAAAAGACAAAAATCTCTCAAAAATGAAGCTACAAGGTACTCAAGAGAGGAGAAATTTGATTGAATAGATAGGGAATTTATACACATATTATGTATATATACTTTCATTCTGATCCATATACATATATAAATGATACATAATATGAACATAAATCATATATCTGGATCAAAAACTTTATATATGCACACACATATATAATATGTATATAAATCCCCCCAAAAAGCTTAGCAAAAGACATAAACCTACAGATTCAAGAACCTGAGCAATCAGACAGAATAAATCCAAAGAAATCCGCACACGACGTATCATAATCAAATTCTGAAAACTCTAAAGAAAAAGAAAAAATCTTGAAAGTAGTAATGAGAAACAATACCTTGCCTATAGGGAAAAGAAAGAATAAAAAAAATAAATCTTGGAACATCAGGAAGGAAGAAAAACTGAAAGAGCAAAAGTATGGGTTAATAGACTTTTCTTCTCTCCTTGAATTTCCTAATTTATGTTTGAGGGTTGAAGCAAAAATTATAAAATGTTGGAGTTAGTTTCCATTTCCTGTTTTATTCTTATGATGGCTTTATATGGTTAGCATCTGCCATTTTCTGCTCCTTTTGAAATGTCTTCTATTTTCCTCAACCACCAATAATAGGGATGGGGTTTGATGTGGTTCTCAGTATATGTTGAGGGAATATTTAAAATAAGTATAAACAGGTGAGGGAAAAAGACTTAAAGGGAGAAGGTAATTTTTAGCTCTACTCAAACTGGTAAAATATCAACACCAATACACTGGGAAAAGTCATGCATCTATAAGGTAATATCTAAAGATATACCAAAATAAAATTCTAAGAAATATATAAGTAATCCACAGGAATACAGACAAAGGATGCAGAGTAAAATGAAAAACAGAGGGAACACTCAAAACAAGAAATAAAATGGCAGACTTAATATAAAATACACTAAAGATAAAGAGACTACACTAATTAAGAGAGATTGGCAAAATAGATTTTAAAAAACCCCACCATGACCCAACTATATGCTGTTTATAAGAAACTTAATTGAAATATAATGATACAGGTAGTAAATGAATAGAAAAAGATATATCATGCAAACACCAAAACAGAGCAAGCTGGTTCTGCAGCTTTGGAGAAGTCTGGCAGGTTTTTGAGAATCTCCATCTGTTCTCTACATGGCTATGAAATCATATACATATATGTATAAAACACTATCTTTCTTTTTAAAACATTTTTAAATTTATTTATAAAGGAGAGAAAGAGCAAACAGGTAGGGGCAGAGAGAGAGGGAGAAGTAGGCTCCCCACTGAGCAGGGAGCCCCATGTGGGGCCCAATCCCAGGACCCTGAGATCAAGGCCAAGCTAAAGGCAGACACTTAACCAACTGAGCCACCCAGGCTCCATAAAACACTATCTTTAAAAACAGCTGAAGAATATACCCCAAGCTTAGTGGTTGCTCTTGCGGAGAGGGAAGATAATAGAACTCAGAGCTGGCAGTAAGAGAGTTTGCTCTTTCTGCAATATTTTAAGGAGGGGATAAAAACAAATGCAGCAAAATGTTAACAGTGTTTATTTTGACCTGTGTATATATGAATGTTCATTATATTACTTTTGCACCTTTCAATGTTTACATAGAATAAGCATAAGCTTACAAATAAATAAAATACATTAGTTGGGAGCAGTTACCTTTTTTTCAATTCAAAGAAAATAGATATAGAGATAGATGGATGGATGGATGGATGGATGAATAAGTGGACAGACTAACAAACAGGCAGGCTGGGCAATTTATGATTCATATCTATAAATTTCACATTCAGTGTATCATTCTGTAATTGTTAAGGCTGAAAATGCTTTCTTGTGAGTACATAACATCTTTTCATTCATTCTTTTATTCCTGATTTACTCAGTTAACATTACTCAGTTAACATTGATTAATAATTGAGCACATGCCGGACACTGGTCTATGTGCTATGATGCACAGATGCACAAGACAGATACTATCCTTGGGAATCTTAGTCCAGTGAGGATGACAGATGCAAAAATTTATTCATGAGACAATATAAAGCACTCTCCAAGAGAGGTCGGAATGTTACCACAGTGGATGAGAGCTGATTGTGTTGCCTAGTAGGGTAAAGGAAGTTTTCACATGGAAGAGGTGACATTTGAGGTGAATTCTGAGAAATTCGAAATGAAGTCTGAAACCTCTGACTAAAGTCTTAACAGCTACTAAAATCTGTATTCTATAATGTTTCTGTATTTGTTCCCCAGCCCAAATTCTTCTATAAATTCACACACATCCCATACCTTTTAAAAGTATGATTCAACTCAAAATGAGTTTTGTCTTACCTTTGCAAAATTTTCGTCTTCTATGACTGCCAATTTTTTTTTCTGCTTATTATATTCTTGTCTTCTCTCTAAAACACTCATAATTTTTTCATCAGTTAAGTTCTTCCTAAACTCACAAAACTGAGGCCAAAATTTAAACAGAACCCCAAAAATTGTCATCTGTATAAAAAACAATGCCTCTGGTTACAATTTCATACAAATGTACTGATTTAAGCTCTAATTCACCATAATAATGGATTAACTATTCTATCTTTAATATACAGCATGTTTCCTCCAAGTTATTGTCTCCAGACATATTGGTATAGTTTAGTTCAGCACATGCTTATGATCAAGGTTTTTTACTACCAATGAGAAGTCTTTCTTTAAAAAAAAAAAAAAAAAAAAACACGTAAAAGTTACTTTTTCTTTATGTTTCCTTAACCAATTGATCATATTAATAAAGAATCCATTAGGTCTTTTCAAATGAGAAATTTATATCTTCTTTTAAAACATACACTAGTTGATCTGCCACACACACTGCTGTTTTATGCAAGTATTCCAAATATTCAGTCCATCAGGAGGAACTCTCTGCCCCCCTTTTCTTCCCTTTAGAGAAAGGAAATACCTCTGGAAAAGCACTTAAAGCTGGAGATCTAAGAATAAATCTTGAGTAACTTTTAAATGATATAATCTCTTTTATCTGAGCACAAGAAAAGTAACATTTAAAAAGGAGGGTGGAATCCTGGACAAATGCTTTCTAAGAGGATACTCTACATTAAATGATTAATTGTGATATTAATAGAGATAAGAATTGTTGCTCAAATTCCCATGCCAAGTATTTCCATTAGTTCCAGAGGCATACATTACTTCCAAGAAGGTAGGACTTGCCACATCAGGTCAAGTCCAACATCTCATTGCTAGAAATGACCTTTACCTAATGCCTTGGAGAAAAATGAACCATCCCATCAGGCTCCAAGCAAACTCTTCAGGGAAAAGAGGAATTTTTAAAAAGCAAGCACTGCTGTGATCAACAGAGTCCTCCAATGGTTCGTATATTTGATTGCTCCTCTTTTCTGTGCATGAATATTGTTAGTAATTCTAAAATTATTTATTCCTTTTATTTTTTTATTCCTTTTAAAATACAGTTTTATCATTGAATTCTGTAGCCTCTTGGCATTTTGAACATGATAACTAGAGATATTTTATTTGATGAAATGTAGGCTTTTAAAAAAAAATTCATTTACATTTACCTGCCATGTCTTTATTTAAGTAATCCCCTGCTCCAATGTCAAGGGATCATGGTGGTTTTTATATGAACTTCTTAAATTTAAATACTCCCCTTTTCCTCCTCTATTTACCAACTATTTATTCTACCTCTCATTACCTCTCCCAAATTGGAGTCATTCCTAGCTCTCAAATACATTTATCTCCATCTGGAAACTCTTCCAGTAAAAGTAACCAGGATAAAACACAAGTTTTTCAGTGGGAGACCTAAAACTGCTCTATTCCTAAAAGCTGCAATTAAGATTTTAGGTTAATGATATATGTGTTAGTCATGAAAATTACCCTGTGCCTCCAGAACCTTAAAAGAAACCAAACTGTAGGTAAGAAAAATGTTTTAATAATTATAGAACTACTTTGCTCACTGGCAAGAGATAGGCAATGGCTTCAGTATGAGTAAAAAGGGCCAGTGTAAATTTGGCTAAGTGAAGAAAACTTTAAAACTATTAGGGGTGCAGGTGGGGCATAAGGCAGAGGCTAGACTGATAACAATGCTAGAACAGGCAATAGGCTTTTTTGTTTTTTACCTCCTATGCAGCCCTTTCACTCAACTTTGTTCTCATTTCCCATTTGATCTTACTCCTTTGAGTCACAATAGATCACTTCTCATTGTCAGTCATCTATGTGTTCAAAAAATGTTATTGAATGCCTATTCTGTGCCAGGCATTTGGGCCACAAAGGTAAATAAGAAACACTCCCGGCCCTCAAACACCTTATAATCTAGTGGGAAAGTCAGCATGAAAATAGGCACTTTCAGTTTTGTGTGATAAAGAGACATAAAACCACAAGGAAGAGAAGATGATAATGCAAAAAACTCAGGAGTGAAGAGAGTAAGGCTCCTTTGTGGAACAACAGATATTTCAGGAAGACTGGCGGGTGGGTAGCAGGGAGTGGGAAGAGGTATGCCTAGTGAGGTATAGGAGTACAGTCTTCGAGAAGCCTGGGTAGCCCAGCAGTTGAGCATCTGCCTTTGGCTCAGGTCTTGATCCCGGGATCTGGGATTAAGTCCTGCATTTGGCTCCTGGCGGGGAGTCTACTTCTCTCTCTGCCTGCGTCTCTGCCTCTCTCTTTCTGTGTCTCTCATGAATAAATAAATAAAATCTTAAAAAAAAAAAAAAGAGTATAGTCTTCATTCTGAGGACAGTGGGGAGTAACTGAAATTGAAAGCAGAGAAGTGACATGACCAGATAAACATTTTGAAAAAGATGGCTCTGTCTACAGTGAGTTAAATAGTTTTGAGAGAACCCAGAGGCACATCTGGCAATTACTGTAAAGTATTGATAAGATATGAACTCAGGTGATAGCATGGAGTCAGAGAAAAGTAGACAGGATGACAGATAACAAGGAGACCAATGGATACACTTTAGGGACTGAAGATACAAGTGTAAGAGAATGAAGGAAAGGAAAGACATAAAGATGGCAACCAGACCTCTGGCTTGCACACCTGGATAGAAGGTGATGCTATTCTCTACGCTTCCTTAGGAAACACAGGAGGAATAATCAGGTGGAGTGAGGACTCTATTTAAAAATTGTCTTATTTTCTGACACTCCAAATTCTGTATTTAAGACACGTCTGGGATTCCATTTTAGGAAACCAAGTAGAAGGCATAACCTAGAGTACTCCCATAGCTTTTACTGGCTTCAATCTCTAGACAGTATGGCAGAACTAACCAATGTAAGCAGTTCCAGACATGCACTTGCAGACTTGAGGTCTTTGATCTAGGTGGGCAAGCCCTGGCCTGGTTATCCAGAGACCTAGGCTAGGCTAAGTGATCTCTAAGATCTTTTCACTAACAGATACTGTAATTCTGGCACCATGTTTTCTCTATTTCTCTCTAGCACATCCTCAGTCGTTTCTCTATATTTTCACCCATTTTAATGCGTAATTTGGATTCTGAGTCCATTTTCAGTTCCTTAGAAGACTTAGAACACAGCTGGCTCACAAATGAATGTTAAAGGAATAATGGCCTTTTTTCCATGCTCAAGGGCAATCATATCCTAAAATCTCTGTTTCATATCACTTAAATCATGACATGGCCTTCCCTATTACCCCTATTATAATTTATTTTTCTTAATCATTTTTCAGGAACATTACTAAAAGGCTTTTAAAAATGCAAATAAATTATGTTCACCAAATCACTGTTTTCTATTATTTATCTTAAAAAGAAGTAACTTGAGCAGGTTAACAGGCATGATTTTCCTTTCATGAGCTTGTGTATTTTATGTTGGTTGGGTACTTACATCTCCTCTCACTTACTTTATGAGCTATGTGAATATTCCAATCTTTAAAAATATACAGATCTTGGAACACACGTATTTTACCACATATTTGTGGTAGCAGATTTTCTAAAGGAAATAGAAATGGTGGGAAAGAAAGGAGGAATTGGCTGGAGTATTATAAGTAAGAAACAAATGATAACCATGGAGAGTCAAAGATAGTTATTTACATGATTGTATTTGCTATATATTATCAATAAAATAGTATACTGCTAGTTTCTTATATTGGAATATGCAAAAATTTTTAAAGATTTATTTATCCATTGGAGGGAGAAAGAGAGAGAGTGAGCAGAGGAGAGGGGCAGAGAGAGAGAATGAATCTCAAGCAGACTCTCTGCTGAGCACAGAGTCTGAAATGGGCTGTATGCAAGGCTCAATCCCAGGACCCTGAGATCATAACCTGAGCTGAAATCCAGAGCTGGATGCTTAACTGAGTAACCCAGGCATCCCTGCAAAAGTTTTTAATTAAATAGAATAAATCCCAGTATTAGGAAGGTTGGAACCTTATCAAATATGAATAATGCAAAAGCCTTAAAAGAATATCTAATTGTTCATCTATTTAAAAATACGCTTAGCTGCAAAATAACATAAAATATAAAACACCCTTAGCTCCATGCCCTGATCTCTTACCTGTGCCTCTCTAAACACATATGGTCCTAACTCCTTCCTGTGTTCAATAATTTTTTGGGCTTGCTCTACTGGAATGTCAATTTGTAAAGCTGGTGGAATACTAGAATTAATAAAGCAGTTGATGATAGTCATGATCTTCTTATGGATGATGGACTCTTCACAATGAGAATGGCACAAGTCCTGAGGAAGGAGGAAAGATAGAGCAATACATGATTAATGTATTCCTAGAATACTTGAAAGAATTGTGCCAATATGTCTTTCAGTAATATATACCTCTTAACTTCAGATCAAGAGGGCACTAGAACATGTGAAAGCCATCTTAAAAAATATCTTCCATTTCTCTCGGGTTTGAGGAACCCACACTTTGATGCATATACCTTAAATAAACATGCTTCATTTAATCTCAAGTGCTTCTACTCCTAACCAAAAGACCAGCTTCAATGTCTACTTTGACTCATTTAACGAGTTTGTATTGGGTGCCTGCTATATACCAGCTGAGCCCCATGACAGTTCCTGCTCTTTAAAGACTCAGTCTCACTGGGGGAGAAACAAGAGAACACATCACTTCGATCTGAGATAGCTGGTAAGTGCTACAGGACAGGTGTACACAGGGCCCTAGGAGAGCACTGAAAGCAGGTACCTAACACAACTTACAAGTGGATGCAAAAGCTTTTCCGACCAGAACTGCTTCTACACCAAGGTGACTTAGGCTCAGAAAGGCAACAAAAGCAGGATGCTGGCGGTGACAAGTGTGTCACTATGTATCTCTTAGTATTTACACTTTTACAGTTAGCCTATTAAATTATCCTTCTTCAAATTAGTGATCATACATTAAAAAGACCCAGTTTCATGTTACAGGTGTAGGGCTATCATTTTTCTAAAATAAAGAAGGAGCTTGGTTTGAATTATGGCACTTCTCTGTCAAGAACATTGATTCTCTAAACCACTAGGAAGCAAATAAATTTGGAAACTTGTAATTCTGGGCCAGAAATGAGCCAGCACTTACTAAGTACTCACTGCATGATGGTACTCATTGTAAATATTATGTTACAGACACTATTAAAGCAAGGAAAATTTGAGCACTGGCCATATAAAACCTTATAGAAAATTTGGCATAAATTATATATGAAAAAAGCTTGATATGAATGTTACATTAAGACAAAAGTTAGCATTTTTAACTCAATTTACCATCCCCCTCAGAAAATGCCTATTTGTAGCACATATGTTTCATATGTTACCAAAAGTATATTTTTTCCATTACTAGTAAGATGATCATATATCATTATTTGGTGAGCTTGATTTATAATTATGGAATGTAAGGCTTGTGAAACAAAAACAAAATTTTTGGAGTTTTCATTTTGAGGGTGAAGAGACAAAAATCAGAACTGATTTTTTTTCTAATTGTTCTGCCCTACTGTACCTAGCTTAATGAAGCATTACTTATCATTAAAGTCTCAGTTTAAACAGACTTTCCTCTAAAAGGCTTTTGGTGACTCCCTCAGTTCAGAGGAGATGCCCATTGTAGATACTTCCATTGTGCCCCGTGCTTCCATCAGCAGTGCTCTAATCACGGTCCTACAGCTGTCTTGTCTATCACTTGTCTGTCCCTCCCATGACACTGTAAGAGGGAAGACTATTCTGATCATCATTGTGTTCTCAGGATTTAGCATGGGTCTTGGTAGGTGCTCAAAAAGTATTTGCTGGAGGAATATGTCCTTCCAGTCTCTTTTTCTATGGACACACACACACACACACACACACACACACTTCAGATTAAATTGTACTGTTTTCCAGTAGTAGCTAGGTTTTTAAAAAATCAATAAGATGAATATATTTCTTTTTTAAAAAAGATTTTATCTATTTATTTATGAGAAGCAGAGATGGAGGCAGAGGGAGAAGCAGTTTCCATGCAGGGAGCCTGATGTGGGTCTCGATACCGGGACCCCAGGATCACGCCCTGGGCCAAAGGCAGGTACTAAACCTCTGAGCCACCCAGGGATCCCCTATGAATATCTTTGCTTATCATTGATTATTCTCCAACAGCATGATTTTAAATGGTTGCAGAGTAGTCTATTGTATAGATGTATAAATAATTAAGTAACTAACGTCCTGTACCTGAACAGCTGGGTTCTACCCAAATTTTCACAATTCAGAACAATGGGAAGAGCCCAGATCTCAATTTCTTAGCATATTACCACAACCACTGCTTGGATGGGGAGGGGACATAACTTAGTGATTAGGAGCATGAGCTTTAGCAACAGAATGCCTTGGTTCAAATTCCAGCTCTGCCACTTAATTAGCTACATGATATTAGGAGTTTCTTAGCTCTTCTGTGCCTTAGCTTTGTGTGTGTGTGTGTGTGTGTGTGTGTGTGTGTGCGCCTTAGCTTCTATACTTGTAAAATAACAAGAATAACAGCATTGATCTAATAGGATTCTTGTTAAGAATAAATTAGCTGTTATATGAAAAGAATTAAGACGATATCTGGCAGATAGTGAACATTTAATAAGAGTAGGAGCTCAATAAGATTTTGCCATGCCAGGTGGAATACTTCCCACCTAGCAAACTTTCTCAAGGTCCAATTCAAATATTATCTCTGCCGAGACTTCCCTGACCTACAACCTTCTCTGCATCATTATGTAAATTATGCTAGAATTATACGTCACCTAGAATTATACGTCCTCCACTCTATACCACAGGAAATATATTTAAATTAAGACTTGAAAGAAAAACAGTCTTGAAAGAAAAACAGTCACACAACTAAGGGTTGACTTTGTATGAGTATGCTTTTTAAAATGCTTTTCTTGTATTTATTGCATTCCTCCTGTCAGAGTGGGCCTGGGCCTACTCATATTCATATTAGCTTAAAAATAATCCTGCCCATTCATAATAACTGCCTATTTTGGAAAACAGACTTTACCTCCTTTCTAATTCTTAAAAAAAATTATTTTAATATTGCTTACCCTGTGACAGATTTTGAAAAAAATTATCTCAAAACATTTTTTCCTGAGAAAATTTCTAAGGTGTAAATAGAACAATAGTTCTGTTTATAACAAAAAAAAAAAGGTAGAAGACATCTTCATGGAAAGTTGGAGAAAAAAAAAAGAAAGTTGGAGAAAGTTTGGAAATAGATTTTATTGAGCAATTACTAACTGTATGAATATAAATGCTGCAGAATATTAGCATTGCATAATTCATACTTAGATTCCAGACCAATTGAAAGTACCATCCTTTTAAACCCCAATTTTATTTTTATTCCATTATTAATATGCAATTATTTAATTGCAGTTATGCAATTAAATATTAATTATTTAATAATAAAATTTATTTTTATTTTTATTTTTATTCCATTTATAATGGAATAAAATAGGCTACTTGCCCAGAAATGAATCTGCTTCCTGTGGGAGCATTGAAGCAGTCTGGATGCCTACTCTTGGGTATTTCTAGACAATGTTCCCTTATTCAAGGCTTGCTTAAAATACATAGAAAGTCCTTCCCTTTCCTCAATGCAAAGATTCAATATGATTTCAATAAACACTTAAACGTAAAAATAAACTGCCAATTGTTCTTTTACTCATTTGTTTCGTTAAAAATTTGGCCATTCTTTCTATTAGAAAAGCTCATCTCTGCTGGTTAACTTACCTATAATCCTCTATCTTTGATGACCATGCTGGCAATACAGTTGGGAGGAATTCTGGTAAAGAAGTCTTGGTTAAAGTACTGAGAGTATGGATATCTTCAGGAAAATGTGCATATGGTACATTTATGGAGAAGTGATACGCAAAAAATGCATTTAAAACTCTTTTCAGTAAGGTTCTTATTAAATCATAATATATGTGAATACCTTGAAAAGCTAATTCTATCATTTCAGGGCTCACTCTTACTCTTCACTGTATAAAAAGAAATATATCTAACACAAAACAATAAATACCTCAATATTTACATATTGGTATGAAGATGACAAAATTGGGCTATCATACAAATCTTGTCTATAAAGTTACAGTTAAGAATCTGATGTGTTAATGCATTTCCACCACAAAAAGAGGTGGTTTTCTCCAGCTTCCAATATAATACCTTATATTTTTGTACTTCTTGCCAAAAGAGTACATCATTTTCCAATAAATCTCCTTTTAGAGCCACAAACCGTTGAAATTGTCTTACGGTAACTGGATTCAATAATGCTTTACGAAAAGCAATGATTTCACAAGATGAAGATATCCATTTACTCTCCACAGGCTGTCCAAAGCAGAAAATACAGAAAATTAGCTGTGTTCTAAAAAATAACAATAAAGTCATTTATTAGGCTAAAAATTACCAACTTCAACATCCTTTACTTTGGGCTGTTGAAATTTATGGCATGGATACAACAGAATTTGGCAACTTCTACCTCTCTGTTCTTCTCTCTTTTGTCTCCTTTATATTTTTATGGCATCATTTTTTTTATGAGGTAGAGAGAATAAGAAATGACTGGATGATTCAGAACATACAACTACATTGTTTAAGAATGTTAAGAATCATAGCAGTTTGGGACTTTGGTGAAAAACTACATTTTATGCATTGCATGAGTTCTGTGCTTAAACAGAAAAACATAATCATATGTTGTGATTGTATATTGTTACATTATATGTATAACTATATATATTATATATGTGTCATGTTATGTATTAAATATAACTCTCTTGCCTTTTCAAAAGTAAGAGCACTAGGGACACCTGGGTGGCTCAGGGGTTGAGTGTCTGCCTTTGGCTCAGGCCGTGATCCCGGGGCCCTGGGATAGAGTCCCGTAATGGGCTCCCTGCAGGGAGCCTGCTTCTCCCTCTGCATGTGTCTCTGCCTCTCTCTGTGTGTCTCTCATGAATAAATAGATAAAATCTTTTAAAAAAATAAAAAAATAAAAAGTAGGAGCACTAGAACATTTAAGATATTTTTTCAAAATCTTAAAAAAATTTACCAATGAATCCTGTTAAACAGTAAATTTTCTATGCAGCTTCTAACTAGAAAAAAATCATGTTTTTAGGCAAGACATCTTTATGTTATTTTAGTAAAAATTGTTATTAATATTTATAACAAGAAGAAAAATCATTAATATGTTATTTAAAATATATATATATGTTATTTTTAATAATAAACTTCTTCTGACTGAGGATTTACTTTACATACCAAAAAAGCTAGGAGGACCCATGGTACTGTAGTAATGCTTAATTTCTGTCTTCACAATTTTGAAATACAAGATGTCTATTTTTAAAATTCTGACCATTTTATATCATATATGCATCCCTTGTTAGCCTCTCATATTAAAAAATGTAAGACAGGGCAGCCGGGGTGGCTCAGCGGTTTAGTGCCACCTTCAGCCCAGGGTGTAATCCTGGAGACCCGGGATTGAGTCCCACGTCGGGCTCCCTGCATGGAGCCTGTTTCTCCCTCTGCCTATGTCTCTGCCTCTCTGTGTCTCTCATGAATAAATAAAATAAATAAACAAAATCTTAAAAAAAAAAAAAAGTAAGACAGATTTTATTGAATTTACTGAATAGAAATTTTTTTACTGGATAAATGTTATCGAAGCTCCCCAAATTTGAGTTTAGTGTACAGTCATGCAAAGAAGCACCATTCCAAAGGCAAAGTTTGAAAGAATTTAAGAATTGTAGTAACATCAGCCAAAAGACATGATAAATATCCATTACTGATGATGCATAAAATGAGTTTCTCGAAACAAATCCTATGTGATTATCCATGTAAACGTCAAAGAGAGTTATGTAAAAAAGCAGTATGGGAACACAAAAGGAGTAACTAACTAATTCTGCCTGAAGGAGCAAAAGCTTTGCAGAAGGACCTTGAGGATGAATTGGAAATTGAAAAATGAAGCCAACACCAGGCAGTCTAGGTGAATAGCAGTGTTTTCACCCAGATGAAGTGACTGAATGTCTAACATCATTTTAGTGAGGTACATGTCTTGCACTCTGGTCAAAAAGTTAAGACCCCCACCATATGTTCCATATTAAAATTACAACCCTATAAATAGGAACACTTACGCATTAGACTGGGATGTTTATTTTAAACTCACTTAGCAAATAATGTTTTAAGACCTACTTCTTAAGATACTAAAACTTAGTAATTTAACTAAAACCTGTAATTTAATTAAACAGAAAATAACATAATACGTAATGCACAATAATATGAAATAAAAGCCCATCCTACTTAGAATTTCAACAAAAAATAGTAAAAGACAAACATAAGAATGGTTTATTTCCTTTCAAGAGGAAAACACAGAAAAAAGAGCATCCTAACAGATACATGTAATCCTCTAATAGTCAAATAAAATTTTACGTTTGTTAGTTTGTAAAGGGTCACCCAGGTCTAGTCTGACATTCCACCAAGATCTGTAGAAGGATGAATTCATATAAATATGTAGGCTCAACAAGAAGGCTGTGTTTATTGTGATTGTTAAGAAGCAAAACAGGCCATTTCCAGTAAGGTATTCTATTATAGTGACTTCAGTAATCACCAAAATGATAGTTTTAATTCTTTTCAAGCCAAAATGTAAATCTCAACAGAGTATAATGTAAGATAATTTAACTTGCTGGTTCTGTTACATATTTCTCATTCTTTTTGTAAAGTCATCCACTCTCAGTAATAAACTACCATAGGCTGAAATGAACAGCTTGTCTCAATAAATCCATCACAAGCAAAATAAACAAAAATACATATATAAGGTCCAAAATTTAAAGCACACTTCTCGGGCTTAGCAGGTCAGGAAGGCGTTAAGAAGGTGGCTCTCGTAGAATAATACTCTTCCCCAGATTCCATCAGCCAATTAAACAGTCTCAGTGGTCAACTGGTAGCTTAGAAAGCAGTGTGCTCAATGAGAGTCTTTGAACAAGTAGGGGAGGAAAAATAATACTTTGACAGAGTGGAAGTTGCAAGAGGAAGAATATAACAAACACTACTTGCCTTCCAAACCCCGATTTTCCTCTCATGCTTCTGTAATAAGAGCTCTTCAGCTATGTCTCTCATCTGTATCTAAAAGCAAAACCAATAACTTTATCCCAATTATTCGAATGTCTACATTTTTGACATCATTTACTAACTTAATAGCTTTTTTTTTTCCAAAAAGATTTATTTGTTTTATAAAGAGAGAGTGAGCATGAGTGGGGTGAGGGGCAAAGGGAGAGAGAGAGAATCCCAAGCAAACTCTATGCAGACCACAGAGCCCGACATGGGGCTCGACTCCACGACCCTGAGATCATGACCTGAGCTGACACCAAGAGTTGGTCGCTCAATCAATTGCACCAGCCAGGTGCCCCTAATTTCATAGTTTTTAAAAATGAGGTAAAAGGGCAGCCCCGGTGCAGCCTGGGGTGTGACCCTGGAGACCCGGGATCGAGTCCCACGTCACGCTTCCTGTGTGGAGCCTGCTTCTCCCTCTGCCTGTGTCTCTGCCTCTCTCTCTGTGTCTCTATGAATAAATAAACAAAATCTTTAAAAATAAATAAATAAATAAATAAATAAATAAATAAATAAATAAATAAATAAATAAAAAAAATGAGGTAAAGGTCAGCATGGATAAGAGTACAGTTTAGGAGAAAAAGGATCAGAACTTAGAAATGGAAGCCCTTCCTAAGTGCCTGGGCAAGTCACTCAAATTCTCTGAACAGTTTTCCCATCTACAAAGTGAAGATAATAATACCTAAGTGTATTGTCCCAAATGTGGATAATAGTTTTACATTGGGTCACATGAAAATTGAAGCTGGAGAGATAATTAGGACTTCCCAGATTTCTGTGTCGCTTTCTAGCCACAAGTAATTTAAGAAGAGTACAAAAGTTATTCAACACAGGGAGGAGATACAGTAGATATTTTTTGAGGTTATTGCTTATTCACAATATTTTCCCTAGGCAACCATACCTGCCAGATGTGTGCTACGTGAATCTACCTCCCTGTCTACAGCAGGTAGATCGGGGCACTAACCTAGAGGGACCAGTATTGGATCACAGATGCTGCTTTTTGATAGTCACAACTGAGAAAGTATCCAGGACTTTTCGCTGGGTTTCAGGGCTGTCCCAGCCCTTGGCCTTTCTAGAGCTTGGGTGATAACTCTTCCCCTCAGTGTGTGAGATGTTACCGCACCATTCTGTCATAAATTCTCGCCTTTATCTTTTGTATTTGGCTTAAGATTGCCAGAATCAATTTACATCATCAGCCACCCAAAGAAGCCTAAGGTCAGGAAATGGCTATAAGTCACAATAAAGTTGTTGTGGTAAACATAGCAAGAAAATGTGGTAAATAATATTAATAAGCCAAAGCCTGAAGAAAGGAAATGAGGAAATGTGAGTTGCTGCAAAAGCTTATTTCCAGGAACTTTTGCCTAAAACAAGTCAGCTCTTCTTCCTACCATAAATTCTATTTTCACAGCTTTATTGAGTTTTCCATAACGTAAGGTGCCCAGAAGACTAGGGATCTTTCCACACAAGTAAGACTCCAAGTGTCTGATTAACTGAATGCAGAGGGCAGGTTGTTTAGATTCTTCCTGACTGACACTAACAGCATGTGCTTTGCATACTAAAGTCCAAAATTATACCATCTGCCCCTGGTGAAATATTTGATCAGGTTTGCCTGTTTTAGGTGTGATAATAACATTTTGAGTTACTGAAGTAACACCTGCTTTTTATAAAGAACAAGCAAAGCAACAAGCAAACAAAAATAAAAGAACACATCCCACTTCACAAAGTAAAAAGTAAAAATCCTTCTTACTCCCCAGGCGGCAGAACCTTTTAGACTTTTTTCACAAACACAAATATAGATAGATGGTAAAAGAAATATATAAGTAGATATAAAGATTTAAGAACATGTAATGGGGATCCCTGGGTGGCACAGCGGTTTGGCGCCTGCCTTTGGCCCAGGGCGCGGTCCTGGATATCCGGGATCGAATCCCACGTCAGGCTCCCGGTGCATGGAGCCTGCTTCTCCCTCTGCCTGTGTCTCTGCCTCTCTCTCTCTCTCTCTCACTGTGTGCCTATCATAAATAAAGTTAAAAAAAATTTTAAAAAAAAGAACATGTAATGGGATTACCTCTTCTGTATATTGTTCTGCATCCTACTTGTTTCACTCAAGGAATACTGTCTTTCATACATTAGTACATGTGGAAATCTCATTTTTATATTTTAATCTCATTTTATAACCCCATTTTATATGGAAATCTTCATAGTACAGAATTATAAATCATTTAACTGTTCTCCATTGTACACCCTTGCCCGTTTATGAGGACTTAATAACAATATAAAAAATAACAACTACATTAATAAGCAATATTTGAACATTGGCCATGTGCCAGGTGCCATGCTAAGAAACTAAGCATACATTATTTCATCTTTACAACTATCTTATGAAGCAATTACTCTTATTAACCCCAGTTATTTTTCAAATGAGGAAAGGTTATAAAACTTGAAGTTGTAGCAGAGCCTAGCTGGCTCAGTCAGAAGAGTGTGTGACTGTTGATCTTGGGGTCATGAATCAGAGCCCCATGCTGGGTGCAGAGATTGCTTAAAGTTAAAAAAAAAATTTAAAATAAATAAATATACTTAAAAAAAAAAAAAAAAAACCTTGAAGTTGTACAAGTAACATGTGGCAGGGTTGAGGCAAAACTTTGGGAAGGCTGACTCCATGCTCTTAACTACTGTGCCATAGAAGTGCAACGGCTAGGTCAATGGGTACACATATGTGATGTTTTAGGAGGTACTGTCGATTGCTATTCAAAGATTACATAACTAATATACCTTTATCTTTTGACGTGCTACAAACTGTTCGCTTGCAAGAAACAATGGCAACCACACATTTTCTAGCTTATTGAGAACATGCTTCTGAACTTCAATTAGAACAGGTGCATCAAGCTGCTCATGGAGCATCTGTCCCCAGCCACCACTTAAATTCATTATCTAAGAAAATAAAAATGAAACAGAAACTGAAAACTTCTGTTTTAGTGAAGAAACACTAACAGTCATTATTAATTTATCCAATTCACCCCCAAACCATGTGCCAAGCATGCTCGAGGTAACACAATTTTCATTTTCTGAAAGCTATCTCCTGACTATATGTGTATAGGAAAGATACAGAACTCCCCTAACATCAAACAGACAATTGTGGTTTATGTGATGGTTGTTTTAGATGTATGATTTTGCTTGTGATATATTTCAGAGAACCCAGGAGTGGGATTTTCATCTTGTGTGCTCACAAGCAATGCCATGTTTTCTCCATGGCCTCAGCATCTTCAACTATGGAATGAAGGTGATTACTAGTCTGTGATTTTTCTAAGCACTCTTCCAGGTCTAATATTCTACAAATCTGTGATTCTGGTCAGATTGACTAGTTTAAGGTAGCATTTTCTTTTGTGTATGAGGAAAATGGGGCACAAATTAGGAGACAACCTTGAATCACATATTTTAAATACACTGTGGGGGGAGATGGTGAGATGATGGTGGTGCTAGCAATGCAGGGCTGCCCCAACAACTTCAAAGAAGAAAACAGAAGCAGCAGGAAGTAGAGAATGACCAGGTTATACAGACAACAGTCTCTGATCTGTACAAGTGGCACCTTTTACGAAACACAATTTCTCTGCGGCCCAGATCTTCCTTTTGTGTAAGTATTGGCTTCAACAACCTATGAATGGCTATTTCCTCCTCTAAATCATTCTGTTCTCTACGTGTTTCTGTGTATACACCACTTGAAACTTCTGGACCTCTCACTGGAGAAATTACCTTCTTCTTAATTCCCCTTTGATTAATAAAAGCAATCAAATCCTACTAATAAAATAATTGTTTTACGTCAAAACAAAAGAGAAGCCCTCTTAGCCATCTGTTAATAACGCTGATTTTTTTATATAAAAAAAAAGAAGAAAAAAGAAAAAAGAGAAGAGGCTGCTTGGCTAAGCAGAGAAAAGCCTGTTCACCCAACTGAATTTAGAACTAGCAAAATCAATACAGAACATAATATGATAATGGATATCCTTAAATATAAAAACGTAAACAAAAATAAAAGTAAAGCCAGAGAGGAGGAAGAAAGGTCGTTGGGGAAACTCTTCTGTAGTAAACACAATCATTTGCTATGACAGCAATGGATAACTTTTCCACTGAGAATTTTTTTAAATTCTCAGCATGTTCCACTATGGAGGGTTCACACAGTAGCATTAGATACCATGAAACCTCATACAATGTAGCCCAAGCCAAACAAAAAACAAATGCCTCCCATGAGTTTATTTCATACTTGTGCTTATTGAGATACCCAACACTTTTGCTAATACATCCCAGATTTGTATCTCAGGGAACAAAATGGCAAGGCATTTTGTCAAGATTGCTTAATTTCAGAATTCCTTCTCCTTCTTATTCCCAAAACCTTTTGCTTATTTTACTCCTGGAAGATCTAGCTTTTTAATTTGGTATGCTCTACTGATGAACATTTCTGAATTTTTCTTTAATTTACTGAATTTAGTATTAATCTGAGATTTGTCTTTAAAAATGTACACCATTAGGATATGCATCCTTTTAAACTACTAAAATAAAGATATCAAACATTACACATTTGATTTCCAGGTAGTAAGTGGTACTAGCAAACTTCAAGTTAATTATAACACTTAATTCTTTTATTTCAAAAGCATAAAACTGAGCAATATTTCATGTGATCCGAGTGTTACATGAATGCTCAGTCCCACTGCCGAATCCCAAACTGACCTTTTTGCCATAAATAATGACACCATATGGTATAATAATGATATATAGTAATAATGATGACAATAATAATATAGTAAATAATGACATTATATGTCACGGGCACTTATATTTGCTGGGTGAATGGATGATTAGATGAATAAAAGCTATTTTTATTGTATAAATTACTTTTTTAAATAACTGTTTTTATAGTACAGTTGGTATGAATTTTAAAGGCATTTAATTTGTAGATCCTTTAAAACTTTTTAAAAAAGATATCCAAAGTGTCTAACATTACAAACCATAAAAGCAAAAGCAAAAAAAAAAAAAAAAGAATTTCAATTGTTGGCAAAAAGAAATAAATAACTGGTTTTCAAATTTCAATAAAGAAAGTATGTTTACATATTGATACCTGGTCCTGCTGATATTGAGAAGCTGGACTTTGGGGGCCAAAGAAATATTTTTTATTAAGGTATTTGTTTTTAATATATATAGATTTTGCTTCCCTCTGCTTTCGGTCTCCATAAATGATTCTTCGGAACTGTTCAATGTCTGTCCAGCACATAAGGTCCAAACTAAAATGAAAACAAAAACTAAGTACAGTCCTCCTTACTTTTTTTCTCTCAATTCTACTAACCACCAAACAAGTTGCTGTCTTGACTAGTTAACAGAACTGATTAGATCATGAAACTAATGAGTTCAATAATATGTCTCATCTTGGCTAAATATATGAATATACTCAGGAGTACTGGGATCAGACAAGAATCTATCACTGTTATTGGTAGGGTCTTAGAGTTCCTGTTGGCAAACTGAATTTAAATAAAAAAATCTTTTTAAATAATAATAATAATAAAGTAAATAAATAAAACTAGGAGTTCCTCCATTAATAATGGACTCGTATTGTTGATATCAAACCTGGGAAAATTTCCATCTACTGCATGTCTATTTGGCAACATGCTAAATTTAGAACAATTATCATCAATAATAAGGGAAACTATATATGTGAAATTTGGCTCCCAGGTCTAAAACTTTTCTGTTAACTTAGGAGAAAATTATCGGAAAAAATATGATCGATATTTCAGTTTATGTTAGATAAATATAAGGTTCCAAGATTCTGTGTAAAGCTACAATGTTTCATTTATGTATTAGCTAATAAAAATTACAAAGTATTAAAAAAATTACAAAGTAGTATAGTAATAATTTCAATAGCTTAGAAAAATATAAAGGAGATACTTTTCAGAGGTGCTAATTAAAGCACATGTGGAGAAAAATGAAAACAAAAGAAACAGCAGAAAAGCAAAAGAATAAAACATGCTGATGTTTTAATTTAACCAATGCTAAAACTATTAACAAATCTTGTTTGACTACTTAAAATACCATTTGGGAAGTTATTATTATCAAAATGCACTCCCCAATGAAAAGTTACCCATACAGATTTCAGATAGGTATGCTCATTACTTTTTACTGTCATGGGTGAAATCTAGCACCAAATCACTTTCATACTATCTTCAAACAAAGTAAGTAGCTTAAAAAAAAAAAAACTTAGAAAAATGATGCTTTAAGAGAAATACATTTAATTTTAATTTTTTTTTTTTTAGAAATACATTTTAAAATGGTTATGTTCCCTACCTTGAAGAATGAGCCTCAAGAAACTGACGGAAATGTTCAAACTCCAGTTTGTTGTTAAGCAGGTCATTAAAATTAAAGTGCCTATATTCTTCAGGAACATTACTCCAGTATTCTGTTTTTTTAGAGACCTCAGGAAGCCGTGAAATACCGGTTCCAATTTCACAAGTAGTGTCCTAGTGAAATAATACTTTTGATAAAAAAATCTCTTAAGCAAATTAAGGGTACCTGGGTGGCTCAGTCAGTTGGGTGTCTGCCTTTGGTTGAGGTCATGATCTTTGGGTTCTGGAATCGAGCTCTGAGTTGGGCTTCCTGTTTATCAAGGACTCTGCTTCTCCCTCTGCCACTGTCCCCATTTGTGTTCTCTCTTGCTCTTTCCCTCCCTCCTTCTCAAATAAATAAGTAAAATTGTAAAAAAATAAAAATAAAAAAATACAAGAGTGAAAGTGTCAATTCTATTTAAAGAAAAAAAATTCAGGGACGCCTGAGTGGCTCAGTGGTTGAGTGTCTGCCTTCCGCTCAGAGCATGATCCTGGGGTCCTGGGATCGAGTCCAACATCAGGCTCCCTGCAAGGAGCCTGCTTCTCTGAACTTTGCTTATGTATGTCTCTGCCTCTTTCTGTGTGTCTCTTGTGAATAAATAAATAAAATCTTTACCAGAAAAAATAAAAAATAAAAAAAGAAGAAAAAATTCAGCAAATTATTTTCCAAATTTAAAAAGAGAAACAAATAAAAATGATTAGGCCAACATCATCTAACAATGCTAGGTAGAAGTAAGTAAAGAATTTAGAATCTAGAATCTGGCTCTAATTCCTATCAAACTCTGTTCTGTTCCTTGCTGTTCCATTCCCTTCTGTTCAGGAACATTCAATAAACATTTACTATATATTTGCTTATAAAATATTTTATTTTTGTTAGTATGGGAGTAATACATCTTTTATAATAAGAAAACAAAAAGCATACATCTTACTACCCCATTCAGAGATACCACAGCTAACATTTTTAAATACAAATATTTTAGTCTTTTTTGCACACACACATAGTTTATTAAAAACTAAGACAGGACTGTACAACTATGTATGATTTTGTAACTTGGTTCTTTTTCTTAATGTATTATGAACATAAAATGTTTTTTATTTATAACAATTTTGAAAGTTATAGAGTAACAAAATACTTTTCTAATAATACATTTTTAAAATGTAACCTTCTTTGTATAAGAGTTAATTTTTAGGCATTTTAAAGACATTATGTTTTGTAGTTTACAAGCTCTATATAAGGGCAGAGCTTATTTTTTTAAAAACCTTTCCTCTCTTTATGGAATTCCTTATATAATTAATTCATCCATCTATTTGTTTTTGAAAAGCACCAGACCATAAGAGAAAACTACCAATATTTTAAAAATCAATTTCCAATAAGGAGAAGGATTATGGGAAGTATTATACATTTTTGTTCATAAAGTTTAAAATGCAACTTAAAATACAACTAAAATGCCACATTTCAGTTCATAAGGTTTAAAATACAAACTTAAAATACAATGTTGTAAACATTTTCATTCATTAAGGTTTTAAAATACAACAAAATGCCTTTTTGGATTTTTATGTAACCTTTCCAAGATTTTAATCAGTAATTTCTCAAATACAGAATTTGTGTTAAAAAGGCGACTATCATGAAGGTTACACTTAAAAAACAATTTTACTGTTTATGTAAAATTTTATCATAAAAGAGCAAAAATTTCAGATAGGCACAAAAGAGAAAGTAAAAAGATCACCTGAAAAAAAAATATGTATCACCTGAAACCTTACCACTTGGAGCTGATTGTCTTTATTTTGGTGAACATCTTTCCAGATATCTCTTTTTGCATGTATATATACACGTAGAATTATGTATATAATTTTACATAAATAGGATTATATGATCCCAGTGTTTTTTGTTCCCTACATTTTTTATATGTTAACATGTCTTGGGCATTTTCCATGTTGATAAATATGAATATGAACTGTCACTTTTATGTACATACACACTTTTAATTTTATGGCTTTTGGGATCTATCATGCTTTATGTAGCTAATCCAAAAGTTGCAGATTTATAAATCAAAATAACACTTTAATATCTTGGTCAATCCTATGATCTTTTTACTGACTCCTCCAAATCCTATTCATATTTTTTCCCTTTATTGTTTTGCCTACTGCTGTCACACAACAGTTTCTTTTCTGTTTGGAAAACTCAATTTAACTCTTTTTGTGAACTGACAACAAATCGAGCTGCTGCCATACAGAAAATAACCAGAAATGTTCAAAGGAATACTTTAGCTTGAGGGCTTTTAACTAAAGAATGCACGTAGCTGGGCTCCCTACACTATCTCATCTGCTTCCTTCTGGCTTTGTCATTAGATGTGTCAGTGGAAAGCGGTACCTGTCAAAGGCAGCATAATAAGCAAAAAAAAATAGCAGAAAAATGAAACAGTCTGTCCCCTATTTTATCAGTCCATGATCTCCTCAATATATAAATCCCCTCTCCTGGCCCCTGCTTCCTGCCAATATATACAGTGGTAATCCCCTCCAGGATAAAAAGTTTGTTTTTAGAAGTAGAGAGCTGTCTTACCTCAGCTTTCTTGGAAAAGGTCTCTTTATGCAAAGCCTGTAGCTTTCTGAAGTATGTGGAGTCTAGCTGTCGAGTGTCTTCCACCAGCTCCACCTAATAAAATAATAATAAAGCTCGTAACATCAATAGAATGTGCATTATGAAAAAGTGGGGAAAATGCACAATTTGCCAATAACAGTGGGCTCAAAAATGAATGCACTTGCCAATAAAGTTAAATTGGTTCGGAGGCAAAAGTGGGAAGACCAACATAAAAAAATTAACTACAGCGAATTCAGACTTCCCATGCATGCGATATAATATTTCTACATAATGATACAGTGACACCAGAGACCATCCCTCCTTTGTGGACACCCCACATGAACTAACAATGCACCCATGTCAGGTCACATTTGCATTTTCTATTTCTATTTCTATGTTCTATAACAGGATAATAGTCATGAAGGCGGGCATTCCTAGCTTTAGGAACAAAATAATCCACAGTAGAAGAAGAAATGACCACACTCCATTGTTATTAATCTGTAGGCTAAGGTTTTGTTGCTGTAGCAAGAGAGGAGAGTGTCATTCATCAGGTTAACCTCACAGCTGGTCTCAGCCTGCAGAGTAGGTATTGCACTGTATTAATCAGTCAGGAGAACAAGTTCATTCTCCATTTCTTTATTCCATGGAAAATCAGTTTGGCAGACTGACAACTTTCTACATTTAATGGCTAGCTTTGGTAGTCTCTTTCTTTCATTATTCTTTTTGGGAAAGAGTCTATATAACCCAGTCAACTGGACTTTTAGAGAAGTTGTCTCGGCTGAATTTAAGGATGCTTCTAGTTTCTTATTTAAAAAGAGTGTAGGTATGCTTGGATGGCTCAGCCGTTGACTGTCTGCCTTCGGCCGAGGTCATGATCCTGGGGTACCGGGATCGAGTCCCAAATTGGGCTCCCTGCATGGAGCCTGTTTCTCCCTCTGCCTATGTCTCTGCCTCTCTCTCTCTCTCTCTCTCTCTGCCTCTCATGAATAAATAAAAATTTTTAAAAAGAGTATATAACTTTCCCATACATTTTTTTAAGAATCATCACCAATGCCAAAACTTTTTGTCAGTTATAATTCTAAGTCTTTTTTTAAACATTCTATCTCAAGTCCATTTTCCTCTTCTGCCATACATTGCATTTAAATAATGACTGGGACCCTTTTGCACTGTTGGTGGGAATGCAAACTGGTGCGGCCATTCTGGAAAAGTGTGGAGGTTCCTCAAAGAGTTAAAAATAGAGCTACCCTGTAATCCAGCAAGTGCACTACTGGGGTTTTACCCCAAAGATACAGATGCAGTGAAACGCCAGGACACCTGCACCCCACTGTTCATAGCAGCAATGTCCACAAAGCCAAACTGTGGAAGGAGCCTCGGTGTCCATCAACAGATGAATGGATAAAGAAGATGTGGTCTATGTATACAATGGAATATTACTCAGCCATCAGAAAGGACAAATACCCACCATTTGCTTTGACGTGGATAGAACTGAAGGGTATTATGCTGAGTGAAGTAAGTCAATCGGAGGAGGACAATCATCATCATATGGTTTGACTCAGATGTAGAATATTAGAAATAGTGAAAGGGATTATAAGGGAAAGGAGGGAAACTGAGTGGGAAAAATCAGAGAGGGAAACAAACCATGAGATACTCTTAACCCTGGGAAATGAACAAAGGGTAGTGGAAGGGGAGGTGGGTGGGGAGATGGGGTAAATAAATGGGAGATGGGCACTGAGGAGGGCACTTGATGGGATGAGCACTGGGTGTTATACTATATGTTGGCAAATCAAACTTCAATTAAAAAATTAAATTTAAATAATGACTGGGGGAGGTTTTTTTTTAATTTTATACAATAGCCTAACTTTTCTAGTGTAATAGAAGTATTTTTGTAGTAGAAAAGATATAATGCTACTTTTTCAGGATAAAGAGAAATCAGGAAGGAAACTTTTAATTTTGATCACTGAATTCAGTGAGCTATAAGAGTCACAATCCAATAAGGTAATTCTATCTGGGGTGTTGTAGTATGAATTATATCTTAATTTACCCAAAATATTCTTTCTGGTAGAAGGCATGACTAAGAAGTTGTTGAGGAGATAAGAACAAAGAATAGCAATATGAAAACAGCAGAGTTCCATTGGAAGTGACCTCATTACAGGATATATGTATTAACTTTATATACAAAATGCCCATGAATGGTTCTAATCTGTGATGCAGAATTAGTATTTAAAGAAATCTCCTCCACAAATTAATAAGAACAGTGAAAATATTCAAGAATGGAGACTTAAAATGACTTAAAATGACCTCTTTTGGAATTAAAAAAGATGTGTTGAAACTTTAATCCAATCAAGCAGTCTGACCTGAGGAACATCTGGGGGTGCCTTAAAATAGCAGCACTGAAGTCAGAGAAAAAGTTTCCCACAATACATATGAAACATTTCTATTTTCCAGAAGTGTAATATTTACCATAACACATCTAGTATTAAATCAAGTGGGCTTTTTCCATTAATCAGAATTAAGGCCACTGCTGAGAAATGGCAAGAAGGGACAAAGCTAGTACATTACCATGGCATATTTTGGTGGTTCACAGGAAACCAAAACTCAGATTTCTCTCTGCCGAGAGAAATATTTGTACAGAGAACGAAAAATGACAAAGATTTTAGAGAAACAAACAATAGAGAAACTGGCAAAAAATGAAGTTAGTAACTACTTTCCTTGCTCCAATTTTGAGCCTGCCAAATCTTAACTCTGAGCCCCTGGCCCCTAGGAGACCTTTAATTTTTCTCTTGTGAGTTAATAATGCTGTTTATCACCAGTTTTGTAGTAAACTTGAATGGTCACACACCATTTCTGAGTGCCACAATACCTTTCCAAAAGCAACTTGGTCTAATTTTACCATCTTTGTCCACGGCTCAAGGAGGAGGAGAAGGATATATTCTTCTGCTGTGTCAAAAAGGTCTTCAAATGGTGGCTGTATTTTCATATAAATTTCTTTTTTCTTTTCCTGTTGGAGTCCGATGTCAAGAGTAGCCGAAGGAGCAATGTATGTGGCAAAAAGATACTAACAGAGAAGGGGGGAGACAGAAAGGAGAGGATGTTGGGAGAAACGATAATTGTTAGTGGGTTCCTCAGTAAAGGCATTTTAAAAAGGTTAAGAGAAGGAAACAAGCTCAAGTGATTTTTTTTTTCTTGAAAAGATGCATAAAAACTACTCAAGTCAAAGCAGTGTGTTTATTCAAAAGGCTTCTCTTTCCTTTTCCTATTTCTTCATCGGTACTTAGTTAACTTGCCAGTGGGTCTTACACACAAGAGTCTATCATTTGGATATTCAAGTTTTTATCAGATTACTTCTATGTATAATTATAATGGATTCCAGGTTATAGGTTTCCTTTTCCCCTTATGTTCACGATATTTCTAACACATTAGTGGTACTTTCCAAAATGGTCTTAAATACCCTTTTAGAAACAAAAGGCAATACACTAGGCTGAAAAGTGAGCTATTGGTCTTCTAGTATAGAGACCCAACAGATTACTTGCCCTACCCAAATGAGTTGCAGAGTTCTTAAGACTGTTACTAATTATCCCTTTCTGCTGTAAAAATATCTCCATCTGGTGTCCAATGCTGTGGAAGAGGTATGAGAAGGAAGTAAGAATGAATGGAAAGATACACATGGAATTTCTAGCTTCCAAGAAAAAGCTGCATAAATGTCTATTCCATTCTATTCATTTGTCTTTTCTCAAAATAACAGCTATTTACATCTGAGAAGTAATTTAATAGCATTTATTTTAAAAATATTACATACTCAATATCAATATGTATGTGTGTGTGTGTATATATATATATATATATATATATATATCAAATTTTTTAAAGGTTTTATTTATTTATCCATAAGAGACAGAGAGAGAGAGAGGCAGAGACGGAGGCAGAGGGAGAAGCAGGCTCCCTGTGAGGACTCGATCCCAGGACCCTGGGATCACAACCTGAGCCAAAGGCAACACTCAACCACTGAGCCAGCCACCCAGGTGCTCCTGTGTATCAGACTTAAATGTAGTTTTACTAACAATCTCTAATTAAATACATTTAATTTTAATTTTAAAATATTTTACTTAGTTTTGGACCTGATAATGTCGATTCAACCCAGGTGATAGGTAGGTAGGTAGGTATTAGATAGATAGATAGATAGATAGATAGATAGATAGATAGATAGATAGATAGAAATGTGTACCTAATACCAAATAATAGTCTTATGTGAAATAATCTTTTAAAAGTTTTAAAGGGTCCACATTAATGACATAAGCATTTATTGAGTATTTATAAACACTTGGATAGGTACTATATATGCAAAGATTAATGATTAAGATCCAATACTTATTCTGAAGGAACCCACTCATGGTGACATGGAGATGAAAGTCAGTCATTGCAATATAGTATGATAAATACTAAAACAGAAGTATGCATTGCAAATAAGATCATCAATGATTGCCCGTCCGTTATTTTTAAACTCACATCTCATTAATCATCTTTTAAATTTTACACTCAAATACCAATTTTTCTGTTGTTTTCCTAAACCTTGCTGTTTTGCCATTCCATACCTTCAATCTTGGATATTCACCTTATCTCATGTACCTTGTCTGCTTGTTAAACTCCAATTTATTCTTTAAAAACCAACACACACAAAAAAAAATAAATAAAAACCAACACAATTTTTCCTTCTCCAGGAAGCCTTCACTCACACCCTCCTCCCAAGGTCGTTTTCTACTGTTATACCTACCACACTATAATGTAGTTATGTATTATGTATCTTCTCTTCTAGAATGAGGTCCTTGAGGGCAAATACTGCGAGTTATTGTCATTCTCCAGTTCCTAAAACTGTTCTTGGCAGAGAGTAGATGCCATAAATGTTTATTGAACTGTACAAAATCCACAGAAAAGACTCATTTATGTCTTGGAATGGGAAAGGAAAAGATTCAGAAACTTTTCCAAGAGAAGATAAGCTTCTCTTATCCTTAATCCTTCAGCTGAATCTTTAAAGATGAGTTGGAGTCAATGAGGCAAGAAAAGGGAGTTGATGAGAAAGATGGTTTAAGAAGAAGGAAAATATGGGGTGTGGCATAAAGGCTTAGGGAAGTTTTATGACCTATGGAGAGATTCTAGGCTCCAAATAGATACACTGGCTAAAGGAAAGAGATACAATAAGAGAGGATGTTATAAAGGGAGGCAGAAGCCAGAAGAACATGAATATGACCTTTTATCCACTGGTCAGGAATTTGAATTTTTTACCTAAAGTTACATAAGCTCTCTGAGGAATGACATCATTGGATATGAATCTTAAAAATAAATCACTGTCAGGGAAAAGAAACAGTTTGAGTAGGTCAAGATTTGAGGTAGTTTGGAAGTTATTTCAATAGCTAGGTAAGAAATTATACGCCATCTTCCCCTCTTGCCTGTTTTTGCAACAGCCTCTTAACTGGTCCTCTAAGGTTCCTCTTTGCTTTCTTTTTTTTAAAATTATTTTTATTTTTATTATTTTTAAGCAAGCTTTTATTTTTTTTAAAGATTTTATTTATTCACGATACACAGAGACAGAAAGGCAAGAGACACAGGCAGAGGGAGAAGCAGGCTCCCTGCAGGAAGCCCGAAGTGGGACTTGAATCCAGGAACCCAGAATCATGACCTGAGCCAAAGGCAGACAGACACTGAACCACTGAACCACTCAGGTGTCCCAAGCAAGCTTTTATTTAGAGCAGATTCTTGCACCTTTAAAAGCTAGTGGGTAAAACTACAACTTAATATCTTGACTAATTCGTATTGCTTTCCATAGTAACTGCATAAATATCAAAGCTGTGCCCTCAGTGCTTTAGATTTTTAAAGGCATTTATATCAGAATATCTTATATTTGAGGGAAATACTTCCTATTCAGGTTGATTTATTCCATCTCTGTTCTTGCCAGCACTAACTCCCAAGTTTCCCAAATATATCTTTCTCATCATTCTAAGTCCTCTATTTTTTATTTTATTTTTAGTCCTCTATTTTCTTAATTAATTTTTTATTTTCATTTTTTACTTAAATTCAATTAATTAACATACAATGTATTATTGGTTTCAGAGGTAGAGGTGACTCAACTGTCTTATATAACACCCAGTGCTCATTACATCACATGCCCCCCTTAATGCCCATCATCCAGTTGTCCCACTCTTACCCCCCCTCTCCTCCAGCATTCTCAATTCATTTCCTATGATTAAGAGTCTCTTATGGTTTGCCTCCCTTTGTGATTTCGTCTTGTTTTATTTTTCCTCTCTTCCCCTATGTTCTTCTGTTTTGTTTCTTAAATTCCACATAAGTGAGATCATATGGTATTTGTCTTTCCCTAATTGACTTATTTTGTTTTGCATAATACCCTCTAGTTCCATCCACATCATTGCAAATGGCAAGATTTCAATTTTTGATGGCTCAGTAATATTCCATTTCATATATATACATATATAAAATATTCTATTATATATATACACCAAATATAAATACATACCATATTTTCTTTATCCATTCATCTATTGACAGACATCTGGACTTTTTCCATAGTTTGGCTATCGTGGACATTGCTGCTATAAACATTGGGGTGCAGGTGCCCCTATGGATCACTACATTTGTATCTTTGGGATAAATCTCTAGTAGTGCAATTGCTGGGTTAAAGGATAGATCTATTTCCAACTTTTTGAGGAAGTTGAGGAAGGTCCTTTTTTTTGAGGAAGGTCCATATTATTTTTCCTCTTTGCTTTCTGACAGTCTTTTCTTACCACAGCGAACAGAGAAATCCTTTTGTTAACACTCTGCTTCTCAACTATTCAGTGACTTCTCCTCTCACATACAGTAACAGCCAAAGTCCTTATGACTACCTATAACTGGGATTTTTGGAAGTTTCTCAATACTGAGGGGACAAGAGTTATAGTTCAGGACCTGTCGGGGGGGGATGCCTCTGTAAATACTCTAGGGTCTCAAAACACCCTAACAGCAGAGCTGGACCAGGTATAGGCTTTAGCCTTGAATCTTTAAAGTGCAAAAACAAAATAATTGCTAACCTGTATTTCTGTACTCAGCAAAAATACCCTTATAAAATGAAAAGAAAACAAAGATGTAATAAATCAACAAACACAAGTAAACAATTCATCACCAGCAGACTGCACTATGTACATAAAACAAACAAAAGAGCAGGATGAAATAGAGAACAATAGAATGCATAAATATGTAGGAAGTATGGATAAATACTGATTGTAAAACATACTAATAATGAATAATTTCAGAGGAAATAGTAAAAGAGCCTAAGAAAGAGAAGTTGAGATTGAAGGGGCAGATTAAGGTGCAATTGAAATGATCTACCACGAACCCTACTATAGGAAGGAAAGCAAATAACGTTAGAGTCAGGATAGTAATAATACAATATGTAGAGAGGAGTTTCAAAGAATGAGAGTGAATGGAGCACCTGGTGGTTCAGTCAGTAGAGCATGCGACTCTTTTTGTTTTGTTTTGTTTCAAGTTATTTAAATTCTAATTAGTTGACATATAGTGTAATACTGGTTTCAGGAGTAGAATTTAGTGGTTCATCACTTACATACACCACCCAGTGCTCACCACAAGTGCCCTCCTTAATACCCATCACCAATTCAGCTCATCCTCCACCCACTTCTCCTCCAGCACCTCTCAGTTTGTTCTCTATGTAGTTAATAGTCTCTTATGTGTTGCCTCCAGGGTCATGAGTTCAAGCCCCATGTTGAGCATAGTGCTTACCGGATAAAAAAAAAAAAAAAAAAAAAAAAGAGTGAAGATAAGGGAGAAGGACATGTAGAACAGGTAAAAGGGAGTAGTATAAAATTCAGTACATCATGAGGCACTTGATAAATATTTGTTAAATGGATGAATGGAAGACTAGCATTCTAAAGTGAAATGATGGTCGGAACGGGGTAATTTCAGAGTTCAAAAATTTAAAGCTGAAGTAATTCTAAATTATGATGGATTCCAATATATGGCTATCCCCATAGTAATGTAGGGAAAAAGGAGATAAAAGACACTGGAATTGAGTGAGTTAAAAAATACTATAGCATATATGTTTTGAGTTATTTAGCTGGGGGGATCCCTGGGTGGCTCAGCAGTTTGGCGCCTGCCTTTGGCCCAGGGCGTGATCCTGGCATGGAGCCTGCTTCTCCCTCTGCCTGTGTCTCTGCCTCTCTCTGTGTGTGTGTGTGTCTATCATAAATAAATAAATCTTTAAAAAAAGAGTTATATAGGTGGATGTTGAAAAAGCTTCATATGATAAAAAAAAAAAAAGTAGAGAGAAATTTCATGAGTCATGCATTGAAACTTCCTAGAAATATAAAGAGAACTTAAAAGGTCTTTTGACAGCATTAATGAGACTTAGGATAGGGGAAATTAGTAGATGGAGCTACTTAAAATTTTTGAAGTATTAAAAGTTGAGTCTTGAACAGCAGCAGAGAACCTCTCTATTCCTAAACGTTGTGAAACATGAGAAAAGGGGCATACCTAAAAGATATTTTGGATGTTCTATTTAATTAGGCAATCTATGGGCTGGAAACTTCCTTCACTAAAACAAAGGTACATAGTTCATTGTGCAAAATAGTACAAATTGAACCATACTCTTGCCGAATGATTATTTATTTATTTATTTATTTATTTATTTATTTATTTATTTATTTATATTTTTATTTTTTTCTAGGAAAAGTCCTATTTGCTGTCCATGGGAGCCACCCTGCAGACAGCTTTATTCCTTACAGAAACACAGTCCGTCCCTCGCCCTCCCTGCTGTTTGCCCAGTGGGTGGCGCCCCTCAGTCCTGGTCCAGGGCCTGTCAGCCGTCGTCCTCCCCTTCTGATTCTTCCTCTGCGGACTCTGAGGCACTCTCAGGCAAGTCCTCTCCCATCTGCTGGAACCTTCCAGACTGTGCATCCCACATGTATCTGATGGTAACTTTGAATTCAGCCATCTCATACCTGAAAAGCTTCAGCAGCGGTTCTGCTCTGGGGTCAGCACATCACCTTGCACACCTGGTGGTCGGACGGCAGGGTCACCACACCTCTCTTGAGGGCAGTGGGCAGGCCCAGCTGCCTCAGCTGTGGCTCCATGGAGTGGGGAAACTGCTCCAGGGGCCCCGGGTGCAGGGTCACGGTGAAAGTTGCTCTGTTTCCTGCTGGAGCGAAGTCCATTTCCGTGTATTTTGTAAACCACTCATTGGCTTCCTCCTAGGTGCGGTTGGTGAAAAGCAGGCCGACCTCACCCTTCAACTTCTTGCTGACCTGATGCAGGTTGTCTTTGTACTCGTCAGCTGGGCTTCGACCCAAGGCCACCATCATCACCTTGTTTTTGTCAAAGAACACCCGGCTGTGCTTCCAGGGGTTCCGGATGTCCTTCAGCTCGCTGTTCCTCATGTTGGCCACGGAGAAGATGAAAAGGTACTTGTATGTGTCCACACATTTCCGAAGCTCTTCTATCAGGTTCTGTTTCAGTTCTAAGCCTTTCTTGGCAGTTTTGGTTAAGGAAACTTTCTTGTCGTGCTTGGATGTGGGCATCACGCTGCAGGCACGTGCGGCCCCGAATGATTATTTAATATCTAAAATGAAATTTGCAGGATGCCTGGGTGGCTCAGCGGTTGAGCGTCCGCCTTCAGCTCAGGGCGTGATCCCAGGATCCAGGATCGAGTCCCACATTGGGCCCCCTGCGGGGAGCCTGCTTCTCCCTCTGCCTATGTGTCTGCCTCTCTCTCTGTGTCTCTCATGAATAAATAAATAAATCTTTAAAAAATAAGAAAATAAAATGAAATTTGCTTCAAATACACATACAATTTTTTCTAACCTTGGGAGTTAATTTTTTTTAACTTTTAATTTAAATTCTAGTTAGTTAACAAATGGTGTAATAGTTTTAGGTATACAGTATAGTGATTCAACATTTCCATACAACACTCGGTGCTCATCACAAGTGCCCTCCTTAATCCCCATCACCAATTTCACCCATCTCCCCACCCACCTCCCCTCTAGTGACCATCAGTTTGTTCTCTATAGTTAAGAGTCTATTTCTTGGTTTTCCCTTCTCTTTCTCTTTTTTTTCCCCTTTGCTTATTTGTTTTGTTTTTTAAATTTCACATATGAGTGAAATCATATGGTATTTGTCTTTCTCTGACTGACTTGTTTTGGTTAGTATAATACTCCCTAGCTCCACTCATGTTTTTGCAGATGGCAAGATTTCATTCTTTTTTATGGCTGAGTACTATTTCATTGTGTGTGTGTGTGTGTGTGTGTGTGTGTGTACGTGTACATATATACATATACCACAACTGCTTTATCCATTCATCAGTTGATGGACACTAAGCTGTAGAAAATGTAGAAAAATGACCTGTAAATTTATCTAGTCTAATACCTTAGGTTTGTGTCAGATTGAAATCTATTCTTAAATATTTTCTAAGTTGGAAGTTTTAAAAGTGCATGAATTAAAAGAATGTCATAAAAAGATAAATTAAGAAACTAAAGACTAAATAAAATGACCAAATTAACAACATTAAAAATGTCTCTAGAATTGGCTTCAATAATTTCAAATTTACCTCACAGGAGAGTAAATTTGACTCCCCAAATAATTTCAGTTAAAAATCAGTGGTCAGGTTTTATTTGGGGTTAAAAAACTTCTAATGGAAAAACACAACTACTTAGTCATTGTGTCAGTTACATTGAAAGTATAGTCTAAATAAAAACTTGAAGGACACCTGGGTGGCTCAGTGGTTGAGCGTCTGCCTTAGACTCAGGACATAATCTCAGTGTCCTGGGATCAAGTCCTGATTAGACTCCTTGAGAGGAGCCTGCCTCTCCCTCTGCCTGTGTCTCTGCCTCTCTCTCTGTCTCACATGAATAAATAAGATCGATAAATAAGTAAATAAATAAATAAGAACTTGACATGCCACATATCAAACTCTTTGTGTAGAAATCAGGATGATTTCTTTGATTTAAACACATAATTAACAGCGAAGAGGGTAAAGTACTAGAATAACGGTGATACAAATGACAGCTTCTGGTGGCTGCTCAAATCTCTTCTTTTCCCTTTCTTTCCCAGTCTTGCCTCCACTCTGTACGTCTTTTAAGATCTGCTGCTATCTTCAGTCTGATGAAAGACTCTCAATGCTATTTATATTGTCTATCATTATACCTTCGTGGACATTTCATGATGCTATTGTAAAGCCAGGTTACTATATGTGACTATATCCACTTGGCTTGGGCTTTTACCTTCTGAAATTCTGCTTTACGATTTTCTTCAGAATGAGCGTCACTTCACTTTACCAATACTATATTAATAGCACAACTTACTCTTTCTGATCATTATTTTTCATCCTTTTATACCTCTCACCAAGCTTTTTACACCTTCAGCACAATCTGTGGCTTCTTCCTGTCCTCCAAATAAATGGTGCACCACCTAGTTTTTATTACTTTCCTAGTAAGATGGGTCTAAAGATTGCCCATCATTTCAACTACACTCCTAAAACATCCTTAATTCCTACCACCTTGATCTTCTGCCCAATTCTAAGTCAGCTGAATCATTCATTCGTTTTTCCAACTCTATCTTCAAGCTCCCAAAAAAAGTTGTGACACCTGGCTCCGTTATACATAGATTAAAAAAAAAAAAAAAAAAAAAAAAAAAAAAGGAGCCTCAGTTGTGATCACAAAGCATGGTAAGTTTTTGGGTATTTCTAATCAAATCTTATCTCCCCATTTCTAAACTTTGCCATTCTCATAAAGAACCCAACTGTTCCTTATGCTTCTTCACTTTCAAAAGATTTATGTCCCACTTAAACGGGGAAAAAACTGGCATGAATGTCCTCAACTTTCTTCTCAAGACCCTTCTGAATATTTTTCTTCCTCTAATGTTTCAAAGGAAGACTCCTCTCCAAGACTAAACCACTTATGTGTGGTCTTGACTCCATTTCCCCCCAGAACCTTGCAACATTGATTAGTTCCTTAGCACTAATGTACTTAATTTACTTTGCTGTTGATTCTACCTTCTTCCTTATGCAACCAAGCTGTTCAAACGAGGTGTCTCTCTCCATTGTAAAATAAGTTCTTGACTGTTTTGTCCACAAACTATCACTCTTCTCTTTTTCCCATCTCTACAAATCTTCACATTCCCTTTTCACCCACTCCTTAGTCTACTGCAATCTGGTTTTCTTTCTTTTTTTTTTTTTTTTAAGATTTTATTTATTTATTCATGAGAGATGCAGAGAAAGAGAGGCAGAGACACAGGCAAAGCGAGAAGCAGTCTACATGCAGGGAGCCTGACATGGGACTCGATCCTGGGTCTCCAGGATCATGCCCTGAGCCAAAGGCATAGATGCTCAACCACTGAGCCACCCAGGCTTCCCTGCAATCTGGTTTTCAAGCCAATGAAACTGATCTAAGATCACTAACAACCATACAAACACCAATTCAATAGCTTCTCTTCTTAATCTTCACTGTATTTGACTCCTTTTACAGCTTTAACATTGTTGATTACCCTCTCTCCTTGACTCTTTCCTGTGCCTTCATCACTGTCTTCTAATTCTCTACCTATTTCCATGCTTAGACTCCTTTGATAATTCCTTTTCCTCTATCTCCCCTTAAAAGAAAGTATTCATTAAAATTCTATGTTCAACTGTATTTTCTTCTCAGTTCACATTCTTTCAGTTTCTCACACATGCTAAGCACCCTCTCACAGGGCTTTTGCACTATGTACTCTAGTCTTCTAAGCACTCCAGTCTTATCCTCTTCCTGCCTTTTGCTGGGTTTCTATTCATTCTAAAGGAGTCAGTCTTCCTTGACCCCTGAACTCTGTCCTCAGTATTATTATTTTTTAAAAGATTTTGTTTACTTATTTGAGAGAGAGAGAGAATGAAGCATGAATGGGGGGAAAGGCAAAGGGAGAGGGAGAGCAGATTCCCTGTTGAGCAGGGAGACCAGACACGGGGGTCAATCCCAGGACCCTGAGATCATGGCCTGAGCCGAAGGCAGATGCTTAACCAACTGAGACACCCAGGTGCCCCTTCGGTATCATTCTTCCATGCTCCTGTGGGGCTCTGCACTTGTATGTTTCTCCCACTGGACCACAGGGTCTATGAGGACAGATTGGGTCTAAATACTATATCCCTAGTATCTAGCATAATGCTAAATTTAGGAATAATGAACACATGAATGAAAGACTTTGTCCATTCCCCAAAATTTAACAGTTAACTATACGTAGAAGAAACCCCAATATCCACTTTAGACCTGATTTCTTTCCTGAACTAAAATTGTGGGGCAGCCTGGGTGGCTCAGCGGTTTAGCGCTGCCTCAGCCCAGGGCGTGACCCTGGAGACCTGGGATTGAGTCCCACATCGGGCTCCCTGCAAGGAGCCTGCTTCTCCCTCTGCCCGTGTCTCTGCCTCTCTTTCTGTGTCTCTCATGAGTAAATAAATAAAATCTTTAAAAAAAAACAAAACAAACTGTGGCTTCTAGTTGCTAACTTGTTATTGCTACATGGATAGCCTACAGACCAAACTCACTGACTCAATAATATAACAAATTGTTTCAGAGCCTCCAAGCCTCTCCCTTCCCTCTGTATTTCTAGTTTTCATTAATAACATATCATTCACAGCATAACCTTTGACTCTTTACCACTTTCCTCACTTTCTTCCTCAGTGGAAGTTCTAGGAATTTAACTCTCTACACTGAAACAAGGAAAAACTGATGAGAACAAGCATAAAAATATGGGGAGGAAATAAGAGGCAGTAGTTCCATTCCAACAAAAGACAAAATAAAATTCAGATATTTAGCCAAGCTCAGTGAGACTCTTTGCAGGCTACTGTCTACCACCTTCCTTCCTGACCTCACACTTTGACTTCCCTCTATGAAGCCACAGAGGTCCATGCATATGTTTGTTGTTGTTCAACTATGTTTGTCCAATCTTACTGAGAAATAACTGGCATACAGCACTGTACAAGCTTAAAGTATACAGCATAATATGACTTACATATATTGTGAAATAATTATAAGTTTAATCATCCATCATTTTATATAAATACAAAAAAAAAAGAAAAAGTTTTTCTCCTTGTGAAGAGAGAAGTAGAGTATCTGCTCTAAACAACTTTTGTATACAACTTTTGTATATACCATACTGCAATGTTAACTACAGTCATCATGTTGTATGTTAGTTACATCCCCAGTACTTGTTTATAACTGGAAATTTGTACCTTCTGATCACCTTCATTTAAACTTCCCCTTCACCCAACCCCTACCTTTAGTAACCACAAATTTGATCTCTTTTTGGTGAGTTTGGGTTTTCATATTATTTAACTGCATATTCCCAAAGTCTCAAGAAGCTATAATTAGGGCAGCTATGTGACCTCATTCTGGCTTAAGCCTACTGTCCTGGCATAATTATTAACACTTTCCCCTTCACTTTAAAAAGAGTCCCAATTTAGATAATAAATTATATGTTCTTCCTATATTTAATTGACACCAGGTAGATAAAACTATAAAATTTCTCTAAAACGAGAATCCAAAAGTGCTCAACACATATTTAGAGCTGAAAATAAAGGAAAAGAAGGCAAAAAAATATTCCCTGCTAAGAAACACACATTTGTCTAACTGCAGTCATATGAATTTAATAGCTGTTATCAAAGCCAAAATCCCAAATATTTTACTTAGAACTTGGATTCAACTTCACAGACTTCTGTTACAACTAAATGCATTAGGGATACCTGACTGACTCAGTCAGAAGAGCATGTGACTCTTGTCCTTGGGGTTTTGAGTTTAAGCCTCACTTTGGGTGTGGAGGTTACTTAAAAAAAATTTTTTTAAAGATTTTATTTATTCATGAGAGACACAGAGAGGCACAGACATTGGCTCCCAGAAGGGAGCCTGATGTGGAACTCAATCTCAGGACCCCGGGATCATGACCTAAGCCAAAGGCAGACACTCAACCACTCAGCCACCCAGGTGCAGCCCCCCAATATTTTTTTCAAGATGAATGCATTAAATGAAAATCTTAACAGAAATGTAAAAATCTTTCCTCTTTCTGTTGCACCTAAATTTAGATATCTGTCTTCTCACTTTTTTTTGGCGGGGGGGAGCTTCCTCACTGTCTGTTTATTGAACATTGCTCATTATCACCTAAGTAATTTCTCTTTGTTCAAATATCAACCCCCACTATGATAACCAGCATAATCCTTAAGAGGGCATACTTCCCCTACTTTTCTGTTCTTTACCAGTCTTATTACAAAATTACAGAACTGGAAACATTAGAAAGGGGTTTGAAAGGTCATCTTTCCAGAGTGTCCAAGACCACATTATGCACATTTACTGTCTTTTGAGGCTCAGCTCTGGGCTCTGTATCCTAGGGTGGTAGGGATAAAAGTGGGTAAGGAGATAAGAAGGAAAAAATGGATTTGATTGTCAATTCTTTATTGGGCCACTCTGTAAATTTATATACATTCAACTGAATTATGCATTTAAAATCTGACAGTGTCTTTCTAGTATGTGCTTCTAATAATCCAGGGACGATGTAGAAGAGGACTGACAACTGACTACATAAACCAAAAACAAGGGATATAATCAGATATAGGAAACAAAATTAAAAGGCTATAGGACATCTGTAAAATCTGTATAAAGGTGATGAAGATTATTTTTAAGTTGATGTGAACTTACTTTAAGAAGGAATATAAAGATTATGATATGTGATAGCTAAATAATATAGTCTAATTATGGTTTACAAACATTGCTTAAGTGTCCTGGGTCATTTGCTTTTTTATTGGCCACCCAAGTTATTCCTTTCTAACCATTGAGTAAATAACAATGTAGCTAATGTTGGAGAAGAAAATGCTCCCTTCATACCCCAGTCAGCTACTCTGATTCACATTAATGCAGAGATTCACTCACGCACAGCTGTGGCCAACATGATTCCAATTTAAACATTAACCTATGATGCTTTAACAACCCAACAGGAAAGTTTTTGAGAAGGGACACAAGCACTGCCTGTCTGTGATCAGACTGCCTGGCACTGCACACAGCACAGCTCTAAACCCCATCTCTCCTGGAGATACTCAAAGGTTATGTAATCAGGAAATGCACAATAGGCAGCTTGCCCAGGCAGCTCTACACCTGTGCCTGTGACTCACTTTCTTGGCCTCTGTATCACATAGGGGAGAGAAAAAAAAAAGCAATGCCTCCCCCTTAAGAAATCTCTTACAGTCTTGAAATTCTGGGAATTAATTTTCTTGTTTAACTGCACTCCCATGACCATAGGATAGTTAACAAGACCATCAAGAGAAAAAGATGTGGGATAGGTACCATGGAGACAGGAGGAAGAACTGAACTGGATAGTGGAATGGAGAAACAGACTGGGAGAAATGAAGACAGAAGAGAGAAAGAAACAACACTTCGACAAACATTTTGTTTTGCTTTCTAAAAGGATGGCAAAATGATGAACAACATTTCATCTAAATTATTTTTAATACACATTATTTTGTTGCCATTACAAGGAAAAAAACATAAAAATGATGCTTCATTAATTAGAGCCAATATCTTATATATGACAGGTGTATCACATTACATAGGAGATGGCTCAAATTAAAATAAATCACATTTCCCATTGCGATATATTTTTTCAACGTTAAGGTAATTTTGCCTGTAAGATTTCAGCACTGCCGCTTAATAGTTTTCAAAATCATTTTAAAACTATTATGTTAGGGCAGCCCGGGTGGCCCAGTAGTTTAGCGCAGCCTTTGGCCCAGGGTGGGATCCTGGGGACCCGGGATCAAGTCCCACGTCGGGCCCCCTGCATAGAGCCTGCTTCTCCCTCTGCCTGCCTCTCTCTCTCTCTCTTTCTCTCTAATAAATAAAAAAAATAAAATCTTAAAAAAGAAACTATTATGTTAAGTTTATATGATAAGTGTATTCTTGGATGGAAGTGGACCCCAATCTCCTTTAAAATATATCCTAATGCATTCCAGGTTTAGTTTCTCCACATTTATTAATTCTCATAGACCCTGGAATGTATTGATTTTTTTTTACTGCATCATAAAGCCTAGCAAAACATACCTGAGGAAGGAGAACTGTGAATTTATTGAATTTATACTTTTTAACAATGTCAAAAGCAAAAAATAAAATAATTTCCACAACTGTCTGTGCTATTTGGCTTTCTCATTGTACCAAAGACAAAATGATGACAGCTATGGGGTTGGATTCCAATTATTATGCTGCAGAAGTACCCAGCAAAGTATTCTTGCTGTGCCAAAGGTGAGCATAGTCTTTGGGAAAGCATCTTTTCATAGCAGGGGTCCTTTAATGAGCTTTGGTTTGACACTCATCTGCGTTCCAACGAAAACAAGAACAATTTCTGTGTAGCCTTAAAAGGCAAAGTCAAGAAATAATACTAAATGCTGTAGCACATGTGTTGATTTGTTATGTTACATATCAGCTATTAGTTATGTTAATGGAACAATTTCACATACTTGGTTTTGATGTATTTATTTTAATGATCATGTGTATGTATCTTTCTGTGACTGCCTGGTAACACGGATTGCATGATGTTCTGCTGTCACCACCAGGCCAGGACTGGAATTAGGAAAATAAATGCAAAGCTTCAAGTTCAGAACTGAACGACTTAAAAATGAGTCCCTCAGTACAACAGGGACATGAGATGTCAGAACCTATACGCTGTAAGATTCTAATACTAAATTATAGGACATCTAGTAGCATATATCAACAGGTTAACTAAAATTGGGGACATTTAAAACTGCATTTTCAATATAACTTATTAAAATATGCTAGATAATAGGAGAAAACGTTTATGCTTCAGCATTTGGTGTTTGTTATCAGCAAGTCTATTTTTCTTAAGACCCTCTACCCCTTACTGCAATGGTGAAAGAAGGGATTCTAATCATTTAACTAGTAAGGCTGTAGGAAGATGTGTATCTTTCAGATTCTTCTAGTTAAGTGTCCAAGATACCCACTGAGAGTACAGGAAATATAAAGCTGTCTGCTGCTATTGCCTTTTGCTTATTGGGAGGCAGCATTAGGGTTGTGCCAGATGGGTTGACAGGGTGGTATCAACAAAGACCTAGCTGGCTCCCTGGGAAGAAGACATATCCCCATAAAAACCATGACACTATTTCAAACATCCTAAGCACAAAAGAAGAAAATAATTTTTGACTACTGAAATATACTGAAAGGTGGTTTTGTTTTTGTTTTTGTTTTTCTTTTGGTAAGCTCCTTCTTTCAGTTCATAATAAACAAACTGTCCAGGACCTGGAGATTCTGAAGCAAAGGTGATGTGTGCCTTTTTTGGTAGGTATAAGCAAAGAGTTCATAAGCAGACTCTAAAGGATGGGAGAAAAATAAAGGTGGAGGGTCAGTTGTCTGCAGCTGTAATATTAGAGAAACTTAAAAGGGAGAGGATCAAAGTGAAAGTTTTCTTGTCATCTCTTTTCCTCTGTCTTAAGGAATGGTACATGGGAACTGCCTCATACCAGCTCAACAATTCATGAATTTTCAGGGATCATGTGAGCAGGTTTTTGAATGTAGTTATTATTAAAAACTAAATTATATAAACCTACAATTAAATTATGCTGAAAACAAAAATAATGAATACTCAAAATTCATCACTTCCTAATGATTTTACTGTTTTGCTATCATCCATACTCTTGATATTATTCGCCTCTAATTGTATCTGAATGGTGGAAATATATGCATGTCCTACTACACATCTCTTCCCAACTCTGTATTCAGTGATGTCATGTTGGGAGCTTGAAATCATCCATGGTGAGAGTATTTACACCCAGAGATGTGCAGATCTACAAATCAGGGCTCTTTCCCCCTGGAGAGAGGGTTGTTAAGTATTTACCATCATGTCACTGCTTATAAGGCAAATATACTTCTCTTTTCCTATCATGATCACTAAAGAAAGAGGAATTGAGGCACATGGGTGGAGCAGTCAGTTGAGCATCTGACTCTTGATTTTGGCTCTGGTCGTGATTTCAGGGTGGTGGGATCAAGCCCCAAGTGGGGCTCTGTGCTCAGCAAGGAGCCTGCTTGTCCCTCTCCCCACCCCACCCCCCCGGCTCTCCCTCACCCTCTCTTTCTAGAATAGATAAATCTTTTTTAAAAAAGGAAAGAAGGAGAAATAAAGTTGGAAAAAAGGCAAATGACACCAATTAATTCAAATATTCCCTGGAGGCAAAGTCACATACCAGAATATGACAATTTGTAACAGTTTACTCAAATAGTGTTTAACTGACACCCATTTTTTAAAAATAGGGATATGGTAAAGTTCTTTTTAATAGTTCAACTGGAGTAAAGCTGAGCTATAAAGAAGAAAGTAAACAAGCTTTTCTTTGCAACTTTACATCCTGAATAGTCCTTATTTATAAAAGGGCAGAGTGGAGCCTCCACGTTCAATTTCACTTCGGTCTGATCAGTAAATCAGAGGAGGTAAATGTTTAGGGGGGGTAAAGCTTGTTAACTTGTCCTCCTGAGAGAATCTAAGGAGCAGCTATGAGGAGAAAATGTGAAGCATCGTTGAGAAATAAAACTAGTATTAGTGGATCTGGATACAGTGTCTGGGTCCCCAAAAAGACCCAAATCACCTCAAAAAGAACAGAACAGATGTCAGCTGTGCCGGAACAACAACAGAACAGACTGCTGTGCTGGACAGCAAGCAATAAGCAATGTGGGATCTTCTTAACTGGGCTCAGTAAGTCTATCCTCCGAATTTATATGGAACAATAAGATGAAACTATTCCAAAGAGCTAGAGGCAGAGGGTCCCCAAGGGGCTTTATAAAAGGAATATAAATGCTCTGATACGGGACTCTTTCAGAAATCACAAAATATTTACTTCAGCAAAAAGTGAGGTCTGTTTTCATAACCATTCACAGCTCTACCAGGCATAGAACATCATTATCTGAGTTCATGTGAGGCAGAAAAAGAAAATAATGAGCACGCTCAGGCAATCCAGTGTTGTTTTTTTCTGCAAAAAGAGGAAAAAATGATGATTTTTAATGACCTCTTATATCCCACTCTGAACTCAAAAACATTACTGAGGAGCTATGCCGAGAGGGAATAAATTGCAGATGGAGCTTTTCACAAATGGGTTTTCATGTGAAGGACCTTGGGGTTTTTCAATTAGGAATCTTCAAGATTCCTAGAGATTGCAACATCCTGATACTGAGAGTTAAATTACTGCAGAGATCTACACAAAATGGAGTTGCACAAAAAAGGATAATGTGATGACAATCAAACTGAAAATTTCTGGCAATTACTCAGACTCTATTAAGAAGAACTCAGTGCAAAAGAGAACCTAAAAAAAAAATGCTGGTAGGATAAAAGAATAAAACAAACTTGAATCATTTTAGACAGAATGAAAAATCAGAAGGGAAAACAGAACAGTTAAATAAAGCCAAAAACAAACCACAAATCAAGGGACAAAATACATTAGACTTAAGAATAACTTGGGCCATTGCTTCAGGTATTTTAAACAAAAACTGATTAATACAGAATGGAATAAAATAAACAATGACATACAAAAAAGAGTTACCTCTATGTAATAATAAAATAAATAAGTATTTTATTTTGGTAATTTTTGGATTCACTGAAAAACAAACCTTTTAACTGACAAAAACAAAATATGTATTTAAACTAATGGAATCATTTAACCTCCAATAAAAATAATTTCTTAAAAGTCAGTGAACAAAGAATAATTCAATGAGGAAAGCATAAAGTATATTAACTCTTTTGGCTTAAAAAAACAAAACAAAACAAAACAAAACCTGTGTCACAAGGAAGCTAAATCCACACTAACAAAGCAAGAGAAACTGACCATGAAACGAGATCACTGAGGGATTACTTAACAATGAGAAAATCAACCATCAAACAGGTTGGATGTTTATGTTAGTCCATCACCTTAGAAAGCAAGCTTACATGTAAAGGTTGCTTACAGTCAAATCAGGGAAGTTAACTATGAGCCCCGTGAATGTTCTCTCTATGGGATCTATTAGGCTAATCGGGTACTCACAGGAGTAGACTGTCAGCTTAGGGTGTCAAGGTCAAGGTCAGCCTCTGCAACAATTCCCTTTTTTTTTTTTTTTTTTAAGATTTATTTATTTATTCATGAGAGAGAGAGACAGAGAGACAGAGAGAAAGAGGCACAGGCAGAGGGAGAAGCAGGCTCCATGCAGGGCCTGACGTGGGACTCGATCCTGGGTCTCCAGGATCACGCCCTGGGCTGAAGGCGGCGCTAAACCACTGAGCCACCCGGACTGCCAACAATTCCCTTTCTGGATGCACTACTGACTAATGCCTTCCTTTGACCAGAAACATTCTTTCTTTAAATTCATTTTAAGTCTTGCAGGCTTGTGAAACCATTCTCTACACAACTGCTCTGTTATATTTACACATTGTTTGACAGAATGATTTCACAGTTTCAGATTCAGGAAGCAATTTTTTAAAATATTTTTAAAATAAGCAACTTATTTTTAAGTATTTTGGGTAAGGTGGAAAGGGACAGGGAGACTTCACTGTTGCTCCAATGAAATTCCTTAAGAGCTCTCTCTCTCTCTTTTTTTTTTTTTTTTAAGATTTTATTTATTTATTTGAGAGAGAGAGAGCGTGCAAGGAGGGGCATTGGAGGAGGGAGAAAGAATCCAAAGCAGACTCTGCACTGAGCATGGAGCCTGAGGTTAGGCTCGATCCTATAAACAACCATGAGATCATGACCTGAGGCAAAACCAAGAGTCTGACACTTAACCAACTAAGCCACCAGGTGCCCCAAGAGCTCTTTTTAAAAAGCAAACTTGGACTATACACACAGCATGCCTAGAAAGAATGCTGATCACAGCAGAAGCTGGGGGATGGTATATGTTGGCTCGTTAAACTATTTTTTTTTATATTTTAAAATAAAAACATCTGGCTGGCAGTCATATATAAATAATCATTGACTGGGCAGCCTGGGCGGCTCAGCAGTTTAGTGCCACCTTCAGCCCAGGGTGTGATCCTGGGGACCGGGGATCAAGCCCCACATCGGGCTCCCTGCATGGAGCCTGCTTCTCCCTCTGCCTCTGTCTCTGCCTCTCTCTCTGTCTCTCATAAATAAATAAATAAAATCTTTAAAAAAGTAATGACTGTCTATAATTAGGTTTATAATATGTTGCTAAGGATATAAACATGCCAATGAGTTTATTCAGTCATTCAATAAATATTATTAGAGCATCTTTTATATGCCAGCTCCAGTTTTAAACACACAGGGTAAACAAAGCAGGCTTGATGGAGCTTATAGTCCAGTGGAGGAAAATGTTAAGGGTAAAATTTGGTATTTTGGTATTTGATGCCTCTAAAGATATTTTAAATATTACAGTGAAAGATTAAACAAGATGATAAACAGATACTCCTTTTTCTAGAGACAATAAGAAAGCCAAGACTTTAGAAGTTAAGTTTAGAGTCCACATATTGGGTCTAATTCCAAGCCACCCACTAATTGCTGAATGGATGGCCTTAAGAAATTATTCTATTTCTCTAAATGTCAGTTTCCTAATCTGTAAAATGAGAATACCAATATCTGCCTTTTAAAATCGTGAAGAATTAAATTAAATGACCCATTTAAAGTGACCACCAAAGAACCTGTTAGTAAACATTACATAAATGTCAGGTATAATGATAATTATGGTTTAGAGAACTCCATATGCTGACTCCTTTGGAAACAAGAGGATTAAAAGAGGATATTTGAAGATCCTTCTTTGGTTCATAATCCTATATATTCAAAATCCTAAGATTGAATGTAGATAGCTAGTATAAACATCAGGGGGCACTTGGATGGCTCAGTGGGTTAAGTCCTGGGATGGAGCCCCAGGTCAGGCTCCCTGCTCCACAGGGAGTCGGCTTCCCCCTCTCCCTCTGTCTGCCTGCCACTCTCCCTGTTCGTGTACTCTCTCTCTCACATACACACACACACACACACACACACACACACACACACACACACATTCTCTCTCTCTATCTCAAAAAATAAAATCTTAAAAAAAATACTCAGGAATAGGAGAAATGAATGAATAACTGTAAGTCAGAAAGCTGGCTGCTATGTGTTCTTCCTGAATTTACTTCACTAGCAAGCACAGTAAAACGAGATGCAAGATGAGAACCCCACTGATTCTGTGCTCTGTGATTCATAGTGCTCAGGATTCCAAGCCTGACTACGACTTGGGACATCATCTCTCTGGTAACAAAAACAAATAATGTAATAAAGCCCCAATAGTAATTGCTTAGCACTCAAGAAGTCGCCTAATTATAAAGACAACTGCAACTTACCATAAAGCTATGAAGAGGCACATGATTTTCCATGTGGAATCACCACCCCAACCTCACCCCTCACCCATGCCCATTCATTTTTCAGGAAACACAGCTTGATTCTTAATGCTGCTGCTGCTGTATAAAGAAATAATGAGCTCTGTTAGTGCACCTGAAAATACACCATCAGCCTAGAAAGGGAGCACTTAGCTCATAGCACTTTAATGAAAATGTCAGGACCACCCTGAAGTATTTAAGTCCTGTAAATGCCAAGTAAGGGGAAGAGCTAAACAATTAAGGTAATGGATGACAGCAAGCAAAGAAAACAAAACAAAACAAAAACAAAAACAAAACTAAGCTGATGATCAGAAAAGAATTTCACACTGCCTCTCTTATGCTAAAAGAAGTTTTTTCAAAGGAATTATGGTAACACCCAAGGTTTCCATTACCCAAAATTAGCTCAAACTACATGGAGAAACTGTCAGGACAAAGCAAATTTTATGGGGAAAAAGCTATGTAGTCTCTTTCTCAATCTTCCTAGGATTTTCTGGAAAAATAGGCAAAAGAAAAGTACCTTCTTGAGCCTTGATAGCACTTGAGTGGGAACACCTGTGGGTACTTGGTTCCCCAAAATGTTCCGTCAGTCTAGTATACACCAGATGTTGTAATGTGATGTGTAAGATCAACTAAGGGGAAACTACAGTGATTTGGGCCGAGAGAGAATGAGAAGGATAGCAATAAATTGTTGCATGAATATATTAATGAATTCTGCATTTTTCAATGACCACATCATAACTCACAGCTTCCCTAAAAATACCAGTGCCTTATACAGGTCTGATGACATTTATTGACTCAGCTTCTATGTTTTCTCTCGTGAAATTTTGCAAACCCAAGAGTAAACCAGTGACAGTGCTACAGAGTCTGAGTAGATAGAAGTAGTCACTTAGACTGTCTTATTTGCTATTGGACCCATCAATGATTTCTTTGTGGGAAGGTGCATGCATAGAATCAACAGAGTCTCTCACTAGAACATTAGACCAGAATATTTCCAAGCTATCAAATTCCTGAGAGGAGATGTCAGCAGAGGGATTTCAAAACGTCAAGATTTCATCTAGCTATTATAAAAGATACTGAAAAGATTTGAGATTTAGTCTAAAGTTACTCTGAATAAAACATGACATTATAATTTTTTGTTTGAAGTGCTGTCACCTATAAGAGGGAGATTAATTTTATACTGCTTCACAGGGTGATAGTAAGACCAAAGGATGAAAGTTTTGGGCTCAAAAATGAGAAAAAGAAAAAGGAAACAGTTCTCTTCTTCCTACAGGTATTTGAAAAGAAGCTGATGATTATTTAAAAAAATAAAAAAAATAATAACCACAAATGATGGGCCGGCGGGGAAGCCGGGGCTCCAAGATGGCGGATCACCCCGCCGACGCTCTCCAAGATGGCGGACTTTCCCGCCACTTTCACTGCGGCCTCCAGGTCACCACCAGGAAACTGAAGTTTTCCACCCAGGAACTTCCCAATTGGGAACTGTCCATCACGGGCTTCTCCCACCCCATGACCTCCATACCTTACCTAATACGGACACAAGCCTATGTCCTGCCTCAACCGGATAAAAGGACCCTGCCGACTCCCTCCCAGCGCGACCTGCACGACTCACACACTCTCTCGCTCTCTTCTCCCTCGTGAGTCGTGGGACCTCGCCCGAGGGTGCTTGCAAGAAAGCTCATCTCTCGGATCCACTTGCCTTGTAGCCTCTTCCTTACCACCGCGGGCGGGAGCAACTTTACATTTGCTGCCGAAACCCGGGAGGAGATTAAGGCCTCGCTCCAGGAGGGGCCTCTCTGCTGTCGCCACCGGGGCCTTAACTGAACCCAGCGCCTGGAAACGTCGGCGAAGTTCCCCGATTCCGAGCCCCCGTCCGGGTGGTCCTGCCTGAAGCCGCGGCCGGGCCAGGGCACCTCGACATATGCACCCCTATATTTACTGCAGCATTATTTACAGTAGCCAAGATATGGAAGCAACCGAAATGTCCATTGATATATGAATGGATAAAGAAGATGTGGTACGTGAGTGTGTGTGTGTGTATAATGGAATATTACTCAGCCATAAAAAGAATGAAAGCTTGCCCTTTTCCAACAACATGGACGGAGCTGGGGGGTACTATGCTGAGTAAAGTAAGTCAGATAAAGACAACTCCCATATGGTTTCACTTATAGGTGGAATCTTAAAAAACAAATGATCAAACAATAAATAAACAGACTCTTAAATACAGAGAACTGATGGTTGCCAGAGGGGAGATGGGTGAGGGGATGGGTGAAATAGATTAAAAAAAAAAGTTAACAACTACAAAATTGGGGCACCTGGCTGGTTCAGTGGCTTAGCATCTGCCTTCCGCTCAGGGCATGATCCTGGAGTCCCGGGATCAAGTCCCACATCGGGCTCCCTGCATGGAGCCTGCTTCTCCCTCTACCTATGTCTCTGCCTCTCTCTCTGTGTCACTTATGAATAAAAAAATAAAACCTTTAAAAGAAAAAAACACAACTACAAACTTCCAGCTGTAAATTAAGTAACTCACAGAGATGGAAAGTACAGCATAGGGAATATAGTCAATAATATAATAACTTTATATGGTGACTATACTTATCATGGTGAGTACTGAGTAATGTATAGGATCGTCAAATCTCTATGTTGTACACGAAACAAAAATAGCAATGTAAGTTATACCTCAATTATTAAAAAAAAAAGAGAAAAAAAAACAATGACCAACTATTAACCTGCTAGTGAAGAAAGAACTAACTTAATCTCCAGTTAAGAAGGTACTAATTTGGTTTTATTTTAAATATAATTGAACTATTTCATTATCTCTCTCCTCCACTAGAAGGTGAGCTCTTTAGGCTAAGAACTTTGTCTTAATCATCTTTGTATTCACAGAACATTGGTTGGCACATAGCAGCTCTCAGTGAGTGTCAATTAATAAGTAACAATATTGTAAAAGATACTTTTTAAAGGTTGTGATTCTATGAAGTATATTTTGACTTAAGCTGTAATGTGAAACTCAGTAAATTCTAGTATTGCTTGAATGAATAACTGCAAACTTAGGAGGTGCTGTTCTTCCATCTTATTTGCTTCAGTATCTTCAAACTCCTCTTTTCCTTCCCCAATATCCGTAGTTGAAAAAGCTGAAGTATTGACTCTAATAATGATAACAATGTTTACTTATTCCATAGAGTGCTCTACATTATACAGGCTAAATTTATTTTATTGTACTTCACTTTACTGTGCTTTGCAGATACTGTATTTTTTTACAAACTGCAACCCTGCACTGAGCAAGTCTATTGGCACTATTTTTTCCAACAGCATTTGCTCATTTTGTGTCTCTGTGTCACATTTTGGTAATTCTCACAATATTTAAAGGCTTTTTCATTATTATTTTATTTGTTACCAGTGACCTCTGATGTTATTGTAATTATTTGGGGATGACACAAACCATATAAGATGATGAACTTAATTGATAAATGTGTGTGTTCTGACTGCTTCACCACCCAACCACTCCCATCTCTCTCTCTCTGTTCCTGGGCTTCCCCATTCCCTGAGACACAACAATTGAAATCAGGTCAATTAACTCTGCAATGGCCTCTGAGTGTTAAGTAAAAGGAAGAGTCAATCCATGCAGCAAACTTCATTGTTGTTTTAAGAAATTGCCACAGTTGCCCCAACCTTCAGCAACCCCCACTCTAGGACCGGTGAGCAGCCATCAGTGTCGATGCAAGACCCTCTACCAGCAAAAAGATCATGACTCACTTAAATCTCAGATGAGGGTTAGCACTTGTTAGCAGTAAAATATTTTTTAATTAAGGAATATACATTGTTTTGTAGACATAAGACTATTGCACACTTAATAGACCACAGTGTAAATAGAACTTTTATACGTACTGGGAAGCCAAAAAAATTCATTGGACTCAGTTTATTGTACTGTACTGTATTGTATTGTATTTTTTAAGAGAAAAATAGTGTGCAAATGGGAGAGGAGGGGGAGAGGGAGAGGGAGAGAGATAGAACCTTAAGCAGTCTTCACACCTAGCACAGAGCTCTGATGCGAGGCTTCAGCTCACAACCCTGATATCATGACCTGAGCCAGAATCAAGAGACAGTCGCTTACCCGACTAAGCCACCCACCTCATTTAACCCACCTTATTGTGATATTTGCGTTATTGCAGGGGTCTGGACCAAACCTACAGTTTCTCCAAGGTAGGTCTCTACTACAACATATTCTCACCTACATTATCTTATGCAATCCTTACAGAAGTCCTGTGAAGCAGATATAAGAACTTTTATAGGGTAAAGGAGGCAAAGTACAGCATTGAAATAGGTTATACATCTCAAGTTTGAGCTCAACTTTGTTCCCAGCTATGCAACTTCAGCAAGGTTAACATTTCAGAGATGTAGTTTCTTTTGACCTATTAAAAAGTAGTATAAAAATACCTCATATGCTTACTGTGGGTATAAAATTAGAAAATATAAGGCTGCTTCCTTTTTCTAGTATGTTGATAGACTGGTTACTTGAAAATCCCCTCTCTATAAAATCTCTAGAAATACTGGATAAAGTATAACGAACATTCTCTTAAACATATGGCTGAGATAGTAAGAAAAACTACCAGGAGCCCAAATTAAGGAATATACTAAAGATCGGGGTGATAAGCATGAGCTGACAATGGGACTACCATGGGGCAAAGCAAGAGTGTGCATTATAAGAGCCACTGAGTACCGAAGACAAGGCCTTGGACCCTCACTAGGTGGAAAAGTTATGTTGGGAGCCATACATACACCAAGGTTCTTGAAGGGGCATACACAATGTGAAATGCAGAATGGGAAAAAGAAATGTATGCATGTATATATCTCTATCTCTATCTCTGTCACTACCTATATCTACATTGACCAAATCTAGGAAACAAAACAGAAGCTTGCTTGCCCTGGCCTAGACTCTATGCAAAACAAAAGAAGAATATCTCCCAAGGATTCATAATTGTGAATTTACCATCTTATGTGTTTGATTTTCAAGATTACAGTTGGCAAATAAGGAAACTCCAAGGTGAGAAGTCAGCACTAAAAATGTGCCTAGCAAAACAAAACAAAACAAAAATAAATAAATAAATAAAAATTTAAAAAATTAAAAAATAAATAAAAATGTGCCTAGCATAAGCACCATAGGTAAAAATCTCAGTAAAGAGCTCATAATTCAAAATTACAGTACATGCAAGAAGGAATCCAACATGTTGGCAAAAATAATAGCAAAATTAGTTCTTTCAAGAACTACAAACCATAGAATTATTGGATGTTGTAGAAGTCAGACTCTAGTGTAAACATGTATAATATTTATGATCATACTTGTTTGCTAATTTCAAAAAAATTCTCAAAGTATATGCTGTAGAGAGTTGTAATTTTTAAATGCATAGTTTTTACTGGAATGCACTTTGAAAGATTTCTACAAAGATGGAAGACATTATAAAAGATAGTGGTACCCAGATCGGCTTCGTTCTATTGCAGTACTCTATCATCGAAGTATTTAGTATCAAAAAAAGCAGTAGTACTATCTGTGGCAACAATCTAGGCTCCTAATCTTAGCAGTGATAGACAGCCCCCTGGCAAGCTGTTGCTAGAGTCAAAGACTTCACCTCTGCACTATAGTAAGTGGTTCCTTTTCTCCTTGCCAAGATCATTTCAACTGGCTTCTAATTACACTACTCTATCTTAAAGCCATGCAGTAAAATCTTCAGGATGTGTCCAAGACTGCAGTTCAAACTCTTGGACAATTACTCATGCTAAATTACTGTCACTGATTCCTCATCTAGTCTGCCTACAGATACTTCTGCAATATTTTATGAGGCAATAAAACTTCAAGGTATGTAATTTGCTTACTATCATACAGAAAAGTATGTCTCTTGGAACCAGCTCTTGGTCTCCTATCATATAGTTTGTCAGATCTATAAAAACAGTATAAAATCAAGTTCATAGTGACTTTACCATAGTGCCAGCTGATTGCATTCTGCCATTGGCATTATTGATCCAATTATCTCTATTGTAGATATACTCTTGAAGAAAGCCATACAGCATTTCTATTATAAAGAAATGAGTGTTATTTCATACTGTGAAACAAATCTATAGGATTATGGGATTAGAAGCAATTCTCATATCTGGAAGCACAGAGATCTTGGATAACTAAAACCTAAACCAACCTAGACAATTGCTCCATTAACCAAAAAATAAAGTAACCATAGATGTAAAAAGCAAACAAGCCAAAAAAAAAAAAAAAAAAAAAATCACATGACTTGCTCCTTCAATTTCCCCCAATTCACCTGAAGGCAATTTTCTCCATTGTTTCCCTCCCCTCACCTGCTGTGACTCCCCAAAAAGTAACCTACAGAAAAATAAGTTCATTCATATGGTATTTATCTTTCTCTGTCTGACTTATTTCACTTAGCATAATACCCTCTAGGTCCATCCTTATATGTGGAATCTAAAAAGCAAAATAAATGAAAAAACAAAAACAAAAACCAGATTCTTAAATACAAAAACAAATTGGTGGTTGCCAAAGGGGAGGTGAGTACAGAGATGAATAAAATAGACAAAGGCAAATAAGAGATACAAACTACCAGTTATAAAATAAGTCACGAAGATGAAAAGCAAGCATAGGGGAATACAGTCAATAATATTGTAATAACCTTGTTTGGTGGTAGATGTGTCTACACTTACAATGATGAGAGCTGAGTAATGCACTAAATTGCTGAATCACTTTGTTGTACACTTGAAATGAATATAACATTGTATGCTAATTCTACTTCTATTTTTTAAAAAAAGTTTTAGAAGATAATCTAGAGAAGGATAAAAAGCTTACAGACCTTGATAATTCCCAAATAGAATAATCCATCTCAGAATAACCAAAATTTGGCTGTATCTGGTTTCTCAACACTTCTTTAGCAGGTAGAATAATATCATTACTAAAAATTAGCAAGTCTACCAAACAAATAGAATTTCCACTTTTACAAGTGCATGGAAGTATGGTGACTAATACAACAAAGAACCCACTTGATGGAGCAGCTTAAGATTTCAGGAGGAGCAGGCTTTTCAGTAGTGAAAACATAATAAATAACAGTAGCAGGCAGGAAGAATAGGCCAGGGAGAGGAGGAAAAGTAGAGACTCACAGGTTAAGGATGAACAAGCAAAAAAAAAAAAAAAAAAAAAAACCAAAAAAATAAATTAAAAAAAAAATTTTACAAAAGGATGAACAAGCAAAAGAGCCTACTGTGTAGTCTCAAAAAATGGTACTGGCAAATTAGAGATACAATTTCATGATGGCACTGAGTCAGATCCAGGCTAGGTAGCAGCTGAAGCCCTTGTTCTCATGTAAAAAGTACAAAGCTCTGTCAGCTGATTTACAAAGCATACTTATTAATGCGAGAGTCTAGGTGGTAGAAGTAACAACAAACATCCAGCAGCAATACTCTCTGACATCCTGAATAAGAGTACAAGGTAATAAATAGACAAAGCTAATCCCTGCATCATCTGGGGAGAGGTTCTCTGGAATGCGGTTATCCCAGCTAAAAGAGACACTTAGGTGGTCAACAGATACAGAAGTGATTAGCAGTTTCCTAGGCTTGAAGACTTCTCTTTACAAAAAGATCATAAGATCCTGGGGCATCTGGGTGGCTCAGTTGGTTAAGCATCTGCCTTTGGCTTAGTTCATGGTCTCAGGGTCCTGGCCCTGTGTCTAGCTTCCAGAAAGTGTGCTTCTACCTCTCCCTCTGCTCACACCCCTGCTCATGTTCTCTTTCTAAAATAAATAAAATCTTTGGGGGAAAAAAAGATCATAAGATCCTAGGAATAAAAAAATTAAAAGATTAAGTCAGCTACAGTCATAATTCTATTCTCTTTCCTTCTCCCTCCTCAAAAGAGGCCACTCTCTGTTTCCCTTTGCAGAGAATCCTCTGTTCTTCCTCCTCTATTTTGCTTCAGGGTGGTCTTGAGATATTCTTTTCTTCACCTCTCAGTCTTTGTCTTACATGGTGAGTAGTACAGAAGCACAGGTGATGACATGGATCCTATACTACATAGTCAACATCCTTTCCTGCCCTCTAGAAGGTCACCAGCCTGAGTATGTCCAACAGCTGATTTCTGCAGAAAGCTCAGAGAACAGCTCTGGCCAATGCCTCTGCTCCCCATCACTTCAATGATTAATGACAAGTCCTTTCTTCAGGGTTCTCTTAAATCACTCACAACCAAACCAAAAAGGCATAAATTACAAAAAATATGGGATGTCCTTTATTGGAAGAACAAATAATTGCCAGCAAAGAGAAAGTAAAGCAAACCAAATAAAATAGATAAAACTGGAAACCCACAAATCAGATTATAAAACAATATTCTACTGACATTTAAATGAAGTAATCTCATGGCAACAATTTAACTGTTGCCTTTTTGCCTGTACTCCCAGATTTCTCTTGTTTGGGGCAGAACACAACTTTTTCATTTCTTTGTGTACTTAGACCTGCACATTGAACCATTATTTATTACTTACTTGGGCTTGTTTGCATACTTTAAAAGGGTGAAGTGTTTCTTGGTAGAAAAGCTGATGATAAGCCTGTAGGTCAAACCAAAAGTACACACTGTTCTTCCACAACTGTAAATAGAAAAAATACAAATCATTATCACCCAGTTATTAAAGCTTTACAAAGCTCTAATTACAAATATAAATAATTGTTTAGCTCCTTGGTGTTACCATAAATCAGGTTTAATTTAAGATGTCTTATTTTTGATTACAAATTAGCAACATACAAAAATATTAATTTGCTATTGTCACTAAAATATTATATTTTTGCATGGATGCCTCTTACATAATTGGCCATTAAAATAAGGCACATGCTAGTTAACAATTAAAGAGTAATCACATATTTTGGTATGAAATCAAAATCTTGAGGTATTTTGATAAATATGGGCAAATGTATATCATACTAAAACCAAACACTACCTTAATAATTGAGCCAGTAAAATACTTTATATTTGAGCAAAATAAAACAAAACAAAACTGGCAATGAATCTTCCACTATCCATTGCAATTTCTAATTGTTAGAGTTATTAAAAATGAAAATTAGAGAATAGAAATCAACTCTGAATTTTATATTATATTGAAACAAAATTACAGAAGAATAAATTATTGTTAATAATCCAAGTCAAGGGGCACTTGGGCTGTTCAATCAGTTAAGATTGCAGCTCAGGTCATGATCTCAGGGTCCTGGGATCAACCCCTGTATCTGGCACCATGCTCAGCAGGGAGTCTGCTTCACCTCTCCTTCTGCCCCTCCCCCCACTTGTGTGCTCTTTCTCTCACTCTCTGTAAATCTTTTTTTAAAATAATGCAAGTTAATCCTTTCCTTTTCTTTGTAATTCTAGTAGGATAGTGAACCAAGAGAATTATGATCAAGATGTTTACATTTTCACTAAATATTTAGCATATTTCTTTCCAGAGAAAATGGGAAGTTTAACATCAAATGTAATTATTTGAGCACTGAATTACTTCAACTTCTCCTACTTTAAAATGAGGTAAAGGCATAAAATTAGATTTAAAATCATTATTGTCTACCTTGTTTCCTGAATGCTCACAGAATTTAGTAAAGAAGAATCCAGCTCTATTTTCTACATACAAAGATTGCAACAAATTTTCCATGTCAAATCCTCCCAAGGCACCATCTGTCATGGTTTTAACCTAGATAACAAAACAGAAGTCCATGACCCACCCAGAAACATGGTGATTTTTTATGACACTGTACAACAGGGTTTCCTAAATTCCGCCAGGCTGTCATTTTCCCTCTGGACTTACTTAATTTTTGTACCATATAAGTAATTAATGCAGTATGTTTGCATCTGACTGTCATTTAAGAGTCATTTATGGAGCCAACTACAGCAGCAGACTTTATTCTATTATAAACCAAACCGATTTCAAACTTAATGTTAGAGCGACTTTTCAACCTCTGTTATTTTCATGTTTCAGGCACAGCAATACCATTTTAGGATTCTTCCAAATCTCTATTGGTGGCCTCATCCCTACATATTTACAGTTATTTTAGCCTTGAGGTGATGCTATAATGGCTACAAGAAAGTTATAAAAAGAACCATCTTCAAGGTCTCTCAGTGCTGCTCATTAACTGTCCTCAGGGGATTCCTCCCTGGACAGTCTCACCCTGTACAGGTCATGGCCTTCAGAATGTAAATGGTAATGTAAGTTCACATATAACACTCTTATTTGGAGGCCAACAATGCTGGCAACCCTAATACCATTCTTGAAACACAGAGAGCTGGCTATGTCCCCAAACCTAAGAATGACTATTTTTTTTATTTTTTATTTTTTTTAAGAGTGACTTTAGAATATGAAAAGGCATGTACTGTTCATAGGAACTCTGGTATTTGCTGCATGGAACTCAGAATTCTTTGTAATCTTCAGATAACTGTGGCATGAACAATTTAAGGCATTGTTATAGTATCTCTCTGCCTCTCTCTTTATCCCTCTACTAAACATATTCTCAAGTGAGAATATAATGTTATGATGTTTAACTGTTGGCCTTCTAAAAACCAAAAATACCATTATTTTGGTAGGCAAGAAAAAAAACCTAGTTGGAAGAAAAGGAGAATTGTTTGCTTAGAATAAAATAAAAAGTTATACAAAATTCTAATTGTTCAGACAATATGGGAACTACAAAAGTTTCTACCTAAAGTATAATCCCTAGGGAATATAAAATTGTCATGTAGCTGATGTAGCAAATCCACATGATTAAGGGAGCCATACACTGGAAATATTCTGCTTTATAAAAATCTTAAGTTTCCAAAACATAACATCAAATACTATTTTTTATCAAATGTTAACAATTTAATAAAACTAAAAGACAGTCTTATTTTGTATCTTAGGTGTTATCACATCAAAACCAGAAGACAGCTGTTTTTAAAAGTAGTAATCAATGGAGTATATAGCAACATGGTCCTATAAAAAGAAACAGGAAAATTTTTATATAAAAATCTTTTTGGAAGGAAAAAATAAAATGTGTTGTTTAGTAAAGAAAAATTACTATGGTAGATCAATAAAAATTCCCTAAAATCAGGGGACATCAGTCAAATGAAGAATCAGATAAATCAGTTCTCAAAATACTTACCGAAGGTTCTTCTGTGTAAGTGTATCTTCTATCCAGCTGGGGCTTCAGACATTCAGAAATGTCAGTAAAAGATGTTAAGCGAATAACTTTGTTGCTTTCTGACCTGTGCCTCAACCTAAATTATAAGGATAAGAACTCATTGATTAACATATATTGAGCACCTTTGGTACATGCGACACCAAATCTTAGGTGTGCATCTGAGCACTATGAGAGAATAAGGGGGGAAAAGTACAAGTCTCAGGTCCAGCCATTAAGAAGTGGTTAAGAGGGGAACCTGGGTGGCTCAGTGGTTGAGTGTCTGCCTTCGACTCAGGTTGTGATCCTGGGGTCCCGGAATCAGGGAGCCTGCTTCTCCCTCTGCCTATATCTCTGCTTCTCTCTGTGTGTCCCTCATGAATAAAATAAGATTTTCCCTGAAAAATGGGTAGGAGATGTATTGTGTGTGTGCGTGTACGTGTGTGTGTTTAGAGGGGTTCTTTAGAGGGGAGAATAGTGAGCAATATGTGAAAGTAAGTAGGGAAAGCCTTGTTTAAAAGGCAGTAAGTTAATTAATTTGTTTAGGGTAAGAGGACACTACCACTTAAGTAAACACTACATAACACATACTAAACACTGTGCTAAATACAATTCACATTATCATATTTAACCCTCACAACAGGTGTGATTCTTAAGGATTTATATGTGGCAGTGTGGGGTGAGATCATGAAAGACTGTGGAGCTAGACCAATGACTGTAGGTATTATCTTTTTATATTTTCTTATCTAGCTCTCTCTCCCTCACTGCAATTATTCTAAACCTTATTTTCCAGCTCCATAAAACATACCCATCCACTTCACCAAGATAGCTGCACTCCAATCCACCAGCAGATTGCTTTGCATGTTCTTCTCAGACAAAAAGGTAGGTACAACATGCTTCCATTTCCTCTCCCTTGATGTAGCAGACTGACTGGCTAACTCAACACTTATTGCCAGTGACATGCCTCCATAAGTAGCACCGCTGAGATACTGAAAAAGCTAAATACTAAGTTTCTAAGACCAAGTTCCAGAAACAGTCATGTGACACAGTTATGACTACTGAGATACAAAACAAAGACTGCTGGGGAGCTTCTAAGAAGCTTGCTTTCCTGACAAAAGGAAAGGATTCATGAAAACTGCCCTTTCTTCTTTATGATTTGAAAGCCTGATGTCAGGAGCTGTAACACCAATGATTATTAAAGAATGGCCAAGAACATTACAAAAATTCAAGCCCTAACACTTCCAATCCAAGGAATCAATACTGGCAGTTGCCTACCCTCAGATTCCTTGTTCTGTGAGAAAAAATAAATTTGTCTAAGCCATTGTTAGCCAACTTTTCTGTTATTCACGACTGAAAACTCTTAAATTACAAATATATTCACCTATACCTATCTTTATTTCCTTCCATCCTGTTTCAGGAAAAAGTTTCCTATCTTCTGTCCAAGGTTAATCTCATGGACTTTGTCCTTGAATCTTTCCTTCTGTTCTCCTTTGAAAACATAGACCTTCTTCTTTCTCGTGGATCTTTAACTTCTCCCTTTCCACTAGATACTTACTACTCTAGGCATATAAAGAGGCTCAAATCTCCACTGCCTTAAAAATATTGCTTCCTACTACAGAAAATCATCGAATCACAAAAGGAGGGAAAAAAAAGTAACAAAGGGATTACAAGATAGCCAGAAAACAATTAATAAAATGACAATAAGTCCATACCTATCAATAATTATTTTTAATGTAAATGGACTTAACTCTCCAATTAAGACACAGAGTTGGGCAGCCCCGGTGGCTTAGCGGTTTAGCGCCACCTTCAGCCTGGGGCGTAATCCTGGAGACCAGGGTCCCATGTCAGGCTCCCTGCATGAAGCCTGCTTCTCCCTCTGCCTATGTCTCTGCCTCTCTCTCTCTCTCTCTCTCTCTCTCACGAATAAATAAAATCTTAAAAAAAGACACAGAGTGGCTTGAATGCTCTCATACATGCTAAAAGGAGTATATTGTTACAACTCTTATGAAATACAATTTGGGGGATCCCTGGGTGGCGCAGTGGTTTGGCGCCTGCCTTTGGCCCAGGGCGCGATCCTGGAGACCCGGGATCGAATCCCACGTCGGGCTCTCGGTGCATGGAGCCTGCTTCTCCCTCTGCCTATGTCTCTGCCTCTCTCTCTCTCTGTGACTATCATAAATAAATAAAAATTAAAAAAAAAAAAAGAAATACAATTTGGTAATATCTAAAAAAAAAACCTTTAAATCACATTAACTTTGATTTCGAAACTCTACTTTTAGAAATTTATCCTGCAGATACGTATATACATGAAATACAGCAAATGTACAAGAACATCCATTGTAACATTGTTTTTAGTAATGAAAAATATTGGAAATAATGTCCATGTCCCTCAATAGAGTACAAATACAACATTTGACATAAAATGAAAGATAATCAGACATAAGGAGAGATAAGATTACAAGAACAAGAAACAATGGAAAAAAGATAGATTATAGTCTATTACTGTAGTAATGGATAGTATTTACTGCTATGAAATACCTTCTCCAAAAAAAAAAAAAAAAAAGAAATACCTTCTCCAATAAATTCAGTAAAAACAAAGGTATAGAATAAGTGGATAGCATGCTGCCATTTTTGAACTATGCATATACTTCCAATATTGAAAATAAATAATGTAATTTTAATAAATGACACAAAAGAACTCTCTAGATGTTTTCCACTGAATAGAAAACAATCTCCAGATTTCTTAATGTGATATAAAAAAATTTCACTATCTGAACCTCATTGCATTAGCTTGTATCTTGCCTTTTGCTGTAATACTCTATACTCTAGCCACAACATAAACATAAAAACAATGCATAGTTCTCAAAATTAAACTTTTCTCTCAATTCATACTTATATGTCTTTTTACTTGTTTTATCACTTGAAAAATCAAGATAATGCCTCCTTCATGGGGAGGCAGTAAGAACTGATATAATGCAAGCAAAGTATCTACAACAAAGCTCACTAACTGCTATTTTTGGAAATGGCAGACAGAGTGATTTAGACCAACTCTCCCTTTGAAGACAAACTAGATAAACTGAAAGAAATACAAAAATTAGTCTGCTAGAAGAAATCAGAGCGCTAACAATGTAGTTAAGAATTTTGGGGCAACAGAAATAAACCCACAATTACATGGTCAATTATCTTTGACAAAAGAGGCAAGAATATGCAATAGGAAAAAGACATTCTCTTCAATAAATGGTGTTGGGAAAACTGGACTGCTACATGCAAAAGAATGAAACTGGACCACTTTTTTACATCATACAAGCTGAAGTGACTTCCAGGAAATTTAAAGAGACATTGCCCTTTTCTTCCCCAATTTTCATTTCTCTCTTTTTTCCTCCTTTGAGAAGCCAGACATGAAAGACTAAGACACTCAAAAGCAAAATACATATGCAGAGAAAAGTTAGAATGTGACTATGTATGTCCAGGAAAAGGCACATACTAGAGAAGACCTGAGAAGACTCTAAATTTGACCTCAGGCTGATGCTTGGCACAATCTACAATAATAAAAACATCAAAAATCAATTTAAAATGGTGAATTTCATGTTATGTGAATTTTATCTCAAAGGAAAAAAAGAATTAAAGTGAAGTAATAAACTAGTAAACAAAAAAATTATTCCCCAGCAAATCCTACACCAAAGTTAACACCAAAGTGTGGTTTTTTTAGGTTGAAGGAAAATAATCCCATTTGAAATAAAGAACAATGAGAAGAGTACATATGTGGGCAAATCTAAATGAATAAGGTAATATGTATGCTATGTTAAATAACGAAAAAATTCTTGAGTCTTACAAATTCACAAGTTTGAGAAATACTGAACTACTGATCAGTGCCCTAGTAAGAATTGGAGTGCAGTCTTCTCAGAAGTCTTCTGACTGTACAGCTCATCAGAGGCTGGAGGTTAGAGGCATCATCTATTTCAGATTACTAATCTCAGGAGTTCTGCTCTTAATTCAGAGTATGCATGACTCTAATACCTATCACTGAAATATAAGAAACTCATACAAAAAAATCAGCATATTTAGTTTTCAATTTCTATTTTCTATTTAATTTTTCAATTCTTCAAAAACCTTACCCCTGCAGAATAACACTTGGCACATAAAAGGTGCACCTACCCTTTCTCAATTGCATCATCCTTCGAAGAAATTAGATACAAAGACTTGCTCTTCCAAGGTTTTTGACCTGCTGTTTTTACTCTAGGTGGTTTCTTGGGAGATTTAGGACATTGTAATAAGTTGGATTCTTCTTTCTAAAAAAGTGGTAAAATAATTTTTAAAAAGTGAAAAATGAGCAATTTAAAGGGGAACAAAAGGCCAGAGAATAAAGCATAGAAAGCTCTGCCCATCTACCTTAAATTTGTTTTGATCACTAGAAGATTTCTTCTCTCAGTCTACCACCTCCCAATGCTTCCCAGTAGAATAAAAATGTCCTGCTTCCCAAACTCCCACTCTTATACAACCAGATGGCTGATATCCCTACAACTCTTTAGAGTGTAAGAGAAGAAAGGCAAAGGCTTGTATATCCTTACTCACAGCATTGTGTAAGAAGACTCTTTCCTAGAGGGAGAACTTCACAAAAACTTTTCTTTATTCTATAATCAGATAGGTTTAAGTAAATTTGGGGGATGGAACTAGGGGATAGGCAATGGGGAACTGGGGTGGCAGGGCAGAGAACAGAAGCAAGGATATCACTGGGCCATAATAAAAACCTGTATCTTAACAAATATATATTCTTCTATTTTTGGACATTTTATTTTTGTGGCTATTATTTCCATTATTAAATGTTATTTATGGTAAAAGTTAACTATTTGGTAAAAGCTACATGCACAAATCAAAAAAACACAAACAGTTAAATGTCCAAATATAGGAGAAAGAAACAATGATCTGAGAATGGTATGTACATAAATGTAACATTATATAACACTTAAAAGTAAGGATTATGAAGTTATGATATACATGGGAAAATGTGATGACGATGTTAAAAGAAATAATAGAATACAAAAGTATAAGTGCATTAAAATGAAAAATTCACAAGACTAAGAGAAAATAATACTAGTTGTCTACAAGTAGGCGAGAACAGAAGTGATTTGTATTGTTTCCAAATTTACAGGTTAGTTATTTCCATAATTTGAAAGCAAATGTCAATTTTTCTTATATGTCAACTTCTACTGGAATGTAATATATGTTGCCAGAGAGCAAGGAATATAATTGTGATGTTTTATTATCCAGAATAAATAATAAAATCTTACATACACTCTAGGTGCCAAACAACTACTAATATTTCTTTTAAGAATTCCATAAACAAAATTAATTACTTAAGTATGGTGTATGCATAACTTCCTAAGTATCAGGGCTCACATCTGTTTTATTCATTCAGAACACAGCATCACATTAAGCCATACTCAGTTAAATGAGTGGTACCGCAGGGGGGCTGAGCTTATTAAAAGTATCATACAAAGTAGTCAAATTCATAAAAACAGAATGTAGAATAGTGGTCACCAGGGCCAGTGAGAGGAGCTGTTTAATGGGTACATGGTTTTAAACCTCCAAGATAAACTTCGTGAGATATGTTTCACAATAATGCAAATATACTTATTACTGAAGTGTACAATTGAAAATGGTTAAGATGGTAGATTTTATGTTTTTTTTTTTTTTTTTTTTTTTTTTTTACCACAATGAAGCAAGTATTCTTAAAAAAAAATTAAGTGTATTGTACAGAGAAAAGCCTAAGTTAAAATTTTAGGCCTTTCTGGCTTGGATGAAAACTAGAAGAGTATCCAGAAAATCACTAATGGAGAAAAAAACTAACAAAAGGACCCTATAGATTGGGGGTTAGGGAGGTAGATAAAGGTTCTATATTGTGACTGTGATGGCAGTTACACAATGAACATGTCTGTCAAAATTCATAAGACTGTACACTAGTAAAGGTAAACTTTACTGTATACAAATCACATCTTAACTTTTTAAGTAGGCTCCACAACCAATGTGAGCCCAACCTGGTGCTTGGACTCACAACCCTAGGATGAAGACCTAAGCTGAGATCAATCTTTCCATACTCGTCCAGCACTGCTCTCCTTCAAGTTCCTTTTCAGGAACCACACCACTTACTCTATCTTGCCACTTACCTCTCAAATGTTGTACATCTCAAATGTGATTTGTACAGATATTTACATATTATCAGAATACGTGCTCTCTACACTACACCTGTAAGATGCATATTAACTAGTCACATGGGCGAATGGTGGAAGATTAGATTTATCCGTGAAGTCACACACAAAAAAAGCCACGCAGGCAAAGGAGGTCAGGAAAGGATAAAAAATGGATAAGAAACCATTAGCGCACAAAAGTGACACTAATTCAAAGTGTGGTCCTCAAACCAGCAGCAAGAGCATCATCGCCTGGGAGGAAGCTTGTTGGAAATGTAAACCCATGGGCCCCACACTAGATCTCCTGACTTTAGATATCCAAGTGAAGCCCAGGAATCTATTTTAACAAGCTCTTTGGGTGACTCTTATGTGTGTATGCTGAAGTTTCAGAACCAACAGGCAGTGCTTTGAATACCAGTCACCAAGGAATCCTATTAAAATGTAGGTTCCAAAATGTGACAAGATCAGGAGAGTGACCCGATCAAATATTTTTAAAGGCTCACTTTGGCTGCTTAGTGGAGAGCAAACCATAGGTTTTCTTAATTTCCCATTGTTGCAGCATGCACATTAACAACAATCCCCCCCCCCAAAAAAAAGCTTATGATAAAACTTAAGTATTGGTGCACAAAACCCAAGCATGGATATTTTACCATAAACTTCATAAAGAAATCAAAGTATAAATGTCTACCCTACCTGCATATCAGATATCTGTGGAATGCAAGATTTAGGTCTTAATGGCAAGAGGGTTGCCATTTGTGGAAAAGGGTCAACGTCCTTCCTTGGTTTCTCTTGACGGAGATGCCAGAATTTCAGTTCAGCGCTAGCATGTTTAGCTGAGGATGAATGAGTAACACAGAATCTTGGTGCCCTAGTCAAAGGAAAAACAAATTCAATATTAGGCTGGACAATAAGCCTCAAAAATCAAAAGCCTGCAAAATCTAGAATGCCAGTGCTTACCATTATGTCTTACCAAATATTTTTTCTAAAAATTCCCACTTTTTTCTGCTGCCTAACCTTTTAAAAAAAAAGTTTTTCTATGACTTATCAACTACCTGGAATTACATTCACTCACATAAGAGGCAATATACATTAGGAAAAAAATAATAAATTTACATTCAAATTATGATCTGCTTGATAATAAATCTATATATCTGTTGATGAAGGGATTTTAAAAAATAACTTACAGTTTCTAATAATAAGAACATAAAATGCACCTGTGTTCATTTTAAAGCAGTTTGGTATTTATCTAAATAAATACTAAAAAATATACCAAATAAAAAGTGGTAGATGAAATTCACATTTTAAAATGTATAAACATTTTTAATTATGTTTAATTAACTACTAAAGTAGGTTATTATTCATATGCTTTATTTTCAAGCCTTAAATTTGTTGAAGATAAGAATTAGTTTTACAACAATTTATATAAATGACAGACCAACACTATGTCCAGAAACCCAGGAAAAAGAATGTTTGGCACAATGTCAAGGCCACGCTTAATTGGACTGGATATCCTTGTTTAGTCTGTGGTCTAACTCTATTGGTTACAGAGTTAACCCCAGCTGTCAGGCCTGATGCTAATTGCTGCTTGGACGGGTTTCTCCCCACCACTACCCAATGCCACAGCCTACAGACAAATTCTCACTCCATATTTCAGGTCCTGGTAAAAGAAATTACCTCCCTTTAAAATAGGAAGAAAGTAGATATTCCCCTAATGGGAACACAGGTTGGGAGTGAAAGAAAATCCAAAGTTCATAATTAGTTTAGATTCAGAAAGAACACTGTATAGAGATCTGGGTGGTCATCCTAACTATATTTCAGAACCTTTACTTGCAGACTTGGAAATATCAAAAATGATCTCTTATTCTCATGGCAACCAGTAAGTAGGAATCTATAAGATCCTTATCTAATAAAGCATACATGTGCTGACCAGAAAATCTAGGTGTCTCAATTTTCTGATTTCCATCGTTATACTATACTCATATGGACCCCATAAGTCTCTACTGTCCCTACCATTTTAAACTTACATTAGTTTCATTCATAGCATTAATTTTTCATTAGCCACTATGTAAATTCATCAAATATTGTGGAAAAAATCTCACAATCTTAAACTGGTGTATTATTTTTCATGCTTCCATCATATAAGTTCTTATGTACACTGCAAATATCTTAATTCTCAAACTCTAGAGAGTGGGAGAAGATACCTGCCACATAATACTATCAAAGGAACTGTGTCAGTATGATGTGTGTATGTGTGTGTATATGTATATGTTTGTATGTACTTATGTGTATATAGACCCCAATAGAAAAATAGGCAAATGAGATAAATAAGCAATTCATGAAAACTGAAATCCAAATGACCAAATGATCAATCAACCATTGAAAAGATTATCAGCCTCACTAGTACTCATGGAAATGCTGATTATAATCACAGGACACCAATGACACACTAAATACATGGGCAAAAATTTAGAAGTCTGACAATATTAAGTGCTACCATGGATTTACAGCGATGGGTACTCTCATATTCTGTTGAGAGTGCATAAATGGGTACACCTGCTGTAGAAAAGTGGCTGTGTGTACAAGAATATACACAACAGCACTGCCTTTAATTGTAAAAGGTAGGAAATAAGCCAAATGTCAAAAAAATAGTAATTATGGTAATCATGCAGTGAAATACCAATATACATCAACGAAAATCAGTAGAACTATTAAACACAGTTATAGACCATTCTTATAGGTAATGCTGATAGAAGATACAAAAGAATGCATACAACATGACACCATTTATATAAAGTTGTAGAACAGGCAGACAAAAGTATATGTTTAGGGATTTATTTGCATACATGGTTGGTAAAACTATAAAGAAAAGAGGATTATAATCATAAAAGTCAGGATAGTGGTTACCTCCAAGGGGGAATGAGGATGTTGGATCAACAAGGCACCTTTAGGGGTCTTGGCAATGTTTTCTTTCCCAGCCCACGTGGTGGTTATGTAAGTATTTGCTTCACGATATTCATTAAACTGTTTTAGTTTGAAATTTAAAGAATACACAGGATTTTTAGCTAGATTAAAAAAAAAATCCAAGGATTCTGGGAAAATGACAATGTGGCCAATATTGATTTTTCTACCTCTCAGAATCCCTCCATAAAAACAGTATAACTAGATAGCAAAACTGAAAACTCATGGATTACATTTAGGACAGACTGTTGATAAGACAAGATATCCCCACAAATACCAAAATACAAGTAGCAGGGACAGACTACTGTCAGCCACAAGACCTGCATGGTGTTGATATGTAGGTGGAAGGAAGTGTCTGCCAGACCTGAAAAGGGAAGAGCACCAAAACAGCAGGAAAAGCAGAGCAGGTCCATTTGGGATCAACAGCTGACTGTTGACTACACACAAAATTCAATCATATTTCTATGGACCAACAATTAACTGGAAAACTACATTTAAAAATATGAACTATGATGCATGCAACAACGTGGATGCATTATGTCTTGATGGCATTACGCTGACCAGCAGAGATCAGACTCAAAAGGTTACATACTGTATGACTTTATTTACATGACATTCTCAAAAAGACAAAAGTTTAGTAACAAGGAATAGATCAGTGGTTGCCAGGGGTTAGGAGTAGAGAAAAAAATGTAACAACAAAAGGGTGGTGTGAGAGTTTTGGGGGTGACAGATTGTGACTTGAATGTCATGGTGGTTATATGAATCTTTACAATTTGATGTCCTGGATGTTAATGTAAAACATAGAAAAGAAGGAAATAGGAGGGAAAGCTTTTGTAATAAGTGAAGACGAACAATTGGATATCCATAGCAAAACCGAAAAAAAAAAAAAAACCCAAAAAAAGAAAACAAAGCAACTAAACCTGGTCCTAAACCTAAAATCTTATACAAAAATTAACTCCAAATGGACCACAGACTTAATCGAAAAACATAAAGTTACAAAGGTTTTACAAAAATAAAAGAAAATCTTTAGGATCTAGAACTAGGCAAAGAGTTCTTTGGTTTGAAACCAAAGGCATAATCCACAGAGGGATGAGTTAAAAAATTGGACCTCATCAAAACTGTAAAATTTTGCTCTGGGGGAGCCCCCTGAGTGGCAGTCAGTTAAGTGTCTGCTTTTGGCTTAGGTCATGATTCCAGGGTTCTGGGATTAAACCCCACATCAGGCTCCCAGCTGAGTGGGGAGTCTGTTTCTCTCTCTGCCCTGCTCGTGCTCTCTCTCTCTTGCTCTCATCCTCAAATAAATAAAATCTTTTTTTAAAAAATTGTTCTGTGAAAAATTCCCTGCCTTTTTATTCTTTCAGATAGTTATATCTATTCTTTTTGGAAAAATATTTATTTATTTATGTATATGAGAGAGAGAAAGCAGGGGGAGAAGGAGGAGAGCGAGGGAGAGAATCTCAAGCAGACTCCATGCTGAGCATGGAGCCCGATGGTAGGGAGGGCTTGAGCCCAGGACCCCAAGATCCTAACTCAAGCCAAAATCAAGAGTCAGATGCTTAACTGACTGAGCCACCCAGGCACCCCTGGATAGTTATATTTGTTCTTAATAGTTAGCGCAGGCAGCAACATTTTCTGTAGGAACATTCGTTTTAGTTGAATAAACTTGCCTCAAGACCTTTTTGCCTCTACCCTGATGAAATGTTTGGAGTGAAACTTACCTGGAACCCTTCATTTAGAAACAGTCCCCCAATACACCACCCTCCCAGAGGAAATCTGACAGATGATGAATTTCTCTTTCAAGTTATTTCCTTTCTTGTCTTCATGATCATCTGTTGCTTGTCCTCCTTGGTTTGTCCCGTTTTTTCAGTTATTTGTGGTCTTCATAACTGAGTATGGTAACTTGGTTTGTGAAAATTGCATTTTCCATTTGCATCTCCAATTCCAGGCCATCACCAGAGGATTCACTCTGTTCTCTCCTATTTATAACTCTTTTCCAAATCAATGACAATTCTGGTTCCCATTATCTACATTATTTTTACTGTTTTGCTTAATCTAGATTTTTAAAATAGGAATATAGAACTCAAGAACAGCCAGATGGAAAAGATGCATAGAATATAGTATGCGGGAAGGAGCACAAAGCTTCTGTGCTCTGTAAGCACACTACTCTTCCCAAATCTCCACATGTTCACCAAACAGGAAGTTCTGAAAGACCCTTTTAAGAAGTGTTTGGAAAGCTTGTCTTTAAAAAGGCAAGCTAAAGTCTGGGAGAAAATATTTGCAGACTACATGTCTGGCTAATGACTAGTATCTAGAACACAAAAATAACTTTAAAACTCAGTAATAAGGGATCCCTGGGTGGCGCAGCGGTTTAGTGCCTGCCTTTGGCCCAGGGCGCGATCCTGGAGACCCGGGATCGAATCCCACGTCGGGCTCCCGGTGCATGGAGCCTGCTTCTCCCTCTGCCTGTGTCTCTGCCTCTCTCTCTCTCTCTCTCTCTGTGACTATCATAAATAAATAAAAATTAAAAAAAAAAAAAAAAAAAAAAAAAAAAAAAAAAAAAACTCAGTAATAAGAAAGAAAACAATCCAATTAGAAAATAGACAAAAGGGATCCCTGGGTGGCGCAGCGGTTTGGCGCCTGCCTTTGGCCCAGGGCGCGATCCTGGAGACCCGGGATCGAATCCCACATCGGGCTCCCGGTGCATGGAGCCTGCTTCTCCCTCTGCCTGTGTCTCTGCCTCTCTCTCTCTCTCTCTCTGTGACTATCATAAATAAAAAAAAAAAAAAAAAAAAAAAAGAAAATAGACAAAAGACTTGAACAGATATTTCACCGAAGAGGATATACAAATGGCAAATGAGCACTTGAAAAGATGTTCAGCATCATTAATCACTGGAGAACTGCAAAAGACTATCACTGCACACATATTAGAATGGCTAAAAATAGAAAATTGTGACACCACCAAACAATGACAAGGATGCACAGAAACTGGATCATTCTTGCATTGCTGGTGGGAATGTAAAATGGTACATCAACTTTGGAAAATAGTTTGGCAGTTTCTTTTAAAACTAAAAATGGACTATGTGACCCACTAACCTCACTCTTAGACATTTACCCCAGCGAAATGAAAACTTATGTTCATTCAGAAACCTGTCCGTGAGTGCTCATAGCTACTTACTAATAGTGAAAGAGTGGAAACATCCCTAATGTCCTTCAGTGGGTGAATGGATGTGTAACATCCATACAACAGAGTACTACTTAGCGATGCAAAAAAAAAAAAAAGTATTGATATGCACATCAACTTGGATGGATTCTCAAGGGATTCACGTTCTGACAGGTGTGAGGTGAATATCTCATTGTATTTTTGATTTGCATTTCCCTGACGATGAGAGATGTTGAGCATCTTATCATGTATCTGTTGGCCATCTGATGTTTTCTTAGGAAAACTGTCTATTCATGTCTTCTGCCCATTTTTTTTATTGGATTATTCATTTTGAGGGTATTGGGTTTTTTTTAAGTTATTTATATATATTTTGGGTATGAACCCTTTTTAAGATATGTCATTTGCAAATATCTTTTCCCATTCCATAGGTGGCCTTTTAATTTTATTGTTTCCTTTGCTGTGCAGAAGCTTTTTATTTTGATGAAGTCCCAACAGTTTATTTTTGCTCTTGTTTCCCTAGCCTCATGAGACATTTCTAGAAGGAAGTTGCCATGGCTGATGTCAAAAAGGTTGCTGCCTGTGTTCTCCTCTAGGATTTTGATGGTTTCTTGTCTCACATTTATTTGATTTTTTTACATTTTAAAAAAAGATTTTATTTATTCATTTGAGAAAGAGAGAACATGAGTGCAGGGAGAGGGATAGAGGGAGAGGAAAAAGCAGCTTGATCCCAGCAACCTGACATGGGGCTTGATCCCAGCAACCTGAGTTGAAGGCAAATGTTTAAATGACACAGCCCCTCAGGTGCCCCTCACATTTAGATCTTTTGTCCATTTTGAGTTTATCTTCGTGTCTGGTGTAAGAAAGTGGTCCAGTTTCACTCTTCTGCATGTTACTGCCCAGTTTTCCCAACATCATTTGTTGAAGAGACTGTCTTTTTTCCATTGGATATTCTTTCCTGATTTGTCAAAGATGAATTGACCATGTAGTTATGGGTTCATTTCTGGATTTTCTATTCTATGTGTCTATTTTCATGCCAGTATCATGCTGTCTTGATCACTACAGATAATATAACCTGAAGTCTGGAATTGTGATGCCTCCACCTTTGTTTTTCTTTTTCAAGTTTGCTTTGGCTATTTGGGGTCTTTCATGGTTCCATACACATTTTAGGATTGTTTGTTCTAGCTTTGCAAAAAGTGCTCATGGTATTTTGATAGGGATTGCATTAAATGTGTAGAGTGCTTTGGGTAGTATAGACATTTTTTTTAAAGATTTTATTTATTTATTCATGAGAGACACACACACAGAGAGAGAGAGAGAGAGAGGCAGAGACACAGGCAGAGGGAGAAGCAGGCTCCATGCAGGGAGCCTGATGTGGGACTTAATCCCAGGACTCCAGGATCACGCCCTGGGCTGAAGGCAGACGCTCAACCACTGCGCCATCCAGGTGCCCCTAGTATAGACATTTTAACAATATTTCTTCTTCCAATCCATGGGCATAGAATGTTATTCCATTTCTTTATGTCCTCTTCAATTTCTTTCATTAGTATTTTATAGTTCTCAGAGTATAAGTCTTTCTCCTCTTTGATTAGGTTTAGGTATTTAATGATTAGGTATTTAATGGTTTTGGGTGCAATTGTAAATGGGACTGATTCTTTAATTTATCTTTCTGCTGTTTCATTATTGGTGTATAGAAATGCAACAGATTTCTGGACATTGATCTTATATCCTGTAACTTTATCAAATTTGTGTATCAGTTCTAGCAAATTTTTAGTGGAGTCTTTCAGGTTTTCTATATAGAGTATCATGTAATCTGCCAACAGTGAAAGTTTTACTACTTCTTTGTTGATTTAGATGCCTTTCATTTCTTTTTGTTGTCTGATCACTGAGGCCAGGCCTTCCAGTTGAGGCTAGGTTAAATATCAGTGGTGAAAGTGGACATATTTAAGTTTTTAAAGAAAGAAAGAGAAAAACAACATTCTATCTATCTATCTATCTATCTATCTATCTATCTATCTATCTATCTATAGAAAAGTGCAAAGCATCTAAGTAATCTGGAATACCCAGATGGGAGATGATGCCGAAGAAGTGGGTGAGGGGCAAATTATGATGACCTTACTTGCTAACTTAAGGCATTTGAATGCTACACTGAAAGCTGTGGAAAAGATTTCAAGCAGAAAAGTGACATAATCACTTCCATCACAGCCTCAAAGCAGCTCAATTATCCTCAAATGGCATAGATTTTCTCCACTATGTCCCCTCTCTTTTCCTTAGAGTCCTTCAAGTCCCAAGTAAAAAATTGCCTCTCCTCTGTATTGTATGTGTTCACCACACTTTCTTTTATTATATTCATTTCCCAAGTGTGTTCCTCTTATAGACTGTAAACACTAGAATTAGCTATAGTTTACCATTTATCCTTAGTACAAGCACGTGGCCTATCATAAGTACTTAAAATATATTTATTGAGATGAAAAATCCATAACTGTATCAAGATGTAAACACACACATACACACACACACACACACAAACACACCAACTGAGATACTGACTGTAAAAAGGTCAGGTGGAGAAGGATGTGCTCATAAGTTAAAATGGAACTTATATACTGTCCAGCCTTATTACAGATTTAAAGTCCCCCAAATCTCCAAATTATCTAAAGGGTAAATCCTTTAAGGAAGGTGAAAGATATAGCTATCTTGTGATTTTAAATTTCCACAAATTATAAATCAGTAAGACAAAAAAGTATAACTTGTAACTCATCTAGGAAAAGTAAAAGCAAATATATTTGATCTACATTGTTTATCTTACCAATATAGAAGTAATGGTTTTACAACCTCTGTCTGAATATTTCTTAAGTGTTCTTCATTCCACTGAGATGCATCTAGCAGTTTAAATTTTGATAATATTTCTGTAGAAAGATAGCAATCTCCATTGCTCACTAGATAGAATTTTTTCATCTTCTCAAGATGTCTAAAACAAAACACATCCACACACATTGCTACAACATTCAACATGTCAAATGTTTTCACTTCTAAAATGTTTCAGACAAGCAATGACTATCTCAAACCAACAATGAGTTACAGAAGTACCAATGTGGAGATAAAAATATTTCTTACAATTATGGGAACAGGAAAAGTGTTTTTGGTAGGTTGAACAATGGCTTTCCAAAGATGTCCATGTCCTAATCCTCAGAACCTCTGAATGTTTGTTACCTTACATGATCGAAGGCATTCTGGAGATGTGATTATGATTTTAAGAAGATTATCCTAGATTATCTAGATGACCCTACTGTAATTACAAGAGTCCTTCTAAGAGGGAGTCAGGAGAGTCAGTCATTGAGAAAAGATGTGAGGATAGAAGCAGAGGTCAAAGAGAAGATGCTATATTGCTGGCTTGAAGATGGAGGAAAGGCCATAAACCAAAGAAAGCAGATGGATGACCTCTGGAAGCTGAAAAAAGCAAGGAAATGGATTCTCCCCTAGAGCCTCCAGAGAAAATGTAGCCCTGCCCACCTGTTTTAGACTTCCTATCTCCAAAATGTAACAGAATAAATTTGTGTTGCTTTAAAAACCATTACATTTGTAGCAATCTACTACAGCAATAATACAAACTAATACAGTATTGATCCTGAAGAACTTATATAGGTTGCTTATATATATCTTGAAAAGTGGTAGTGGCTTTCAACTTCATGATCAATCAAGCCATAGCTTCACAATCAGCCATCTGGTAACTCCTGATCCTATAAGTACGTACAACAATGAGGTCTATGATCTGAATGCCATGGAAATAATTGGAATAACCCAGTTACTAGTCTATACTCAGTCAAACCCTTACTGGGAATTGCATTCTACTGTAGTTGGTCTGCTTCAGAGCAGAAAGGAGAACATAGGATAAAAACTTTCCTAAAGCAGGGTCCTCTTAAGGTTCTTTTTTTCTAAGATTTTATTTATTCATTCATGAGAGACATACAGAGAGAGAGAGAGGCAGAGACACAGGCAGAGGGAGAAGCAGGCTCCATGTAGGGAGCCTAATGTGGGACTCGATCCTGGGATTCGATCCCGGGACTCCAGGACCACACCCTGGGCCGAAGGCAGGCACTAAACCACTGAGCCATCCATGGATCCTCCCTCTTAAGGTTCTTAAGACTTACACAGTAATCTGAAAAATATAGGGTAGCCAAACAAGGACCTGGACCCATGAGACATCCAGGAGGCTCTCTAGAGGATATAAGATATCTAGGAGATATGTTATTCAGATATGAATATCTAAGTGGCATCCAAACAAAGATCATGGGATTTGTTAACTGAGCAGGCTGCTAGGAACAGTGATCTCTTACCATGGCATAAGACCTTTTATATAAGATATCTGAATTCAGTGTGGTTATATAACTGAAAAAAAAATTATATAAAAATATAACACTATAAAAAAATATAACACTACAATGTTATAAAAATAAAATAGAATGATTGATTTGAAAGCAGGTTTAGAATCTATGGGAAGAAACATTTTATGAACCCAAACAATTGCCACTATTTGTATCTGAAAATTATAAAATCAAAGAACTAGTGAAATCACTATTACTATAATAAAATAAATGTTATTATTCATTCCTCTAAAAGTAGAAGTTACATTTTCATTTTTATTTCAGGCTTTCTGCCTGTGCTTAAATGACCCAAACTAATATTCCGTAATTAAAAAAAAAAAAAAAACTATTGAAAGTAAAAACTAGGCATACCTTTGATGTCTTCCGCGGTCCTTAAGAACTTTTAACCTCTCAATATCCATCCATAATGACCAATATCTCTCTCCTAAAGTACCTTTTATAAATTTCTTAAATCTTTCAAACTCCTTTCTATTGCCAATATCATAAGCTTTGTGAGACATACACCAATAAGCCCTGCTTTCTGGTCCAATGCTCTCACTCTTTGAATTTGCTCGTTCTAACATCTCTTTTGACTTTTCATTTGTGGTTTGAAATGTTTCACTTAAAACATTCCTGCCATGGAGAGGCTCAAAACCCTCCTCGAGCACCACTTCTGCTACTTTGTTGAAATTTATATAATCTGGACTTTCTGTAAGTGGCTCTTCAAAAATTTGATGAATTGCTACTCTCAAAATAAAATCTATATAAGATCTTAAAAATTCTTCACATGTTGTGAAATGCAATGGAAGGCTTTCATCAGCATCCTGTTGCCTCTCAAGGTATATTCTTAGAAGGGCTTGAGAAGGAGTGTCTTGTACAGATACAGACCCATCTTCTTCTTCTTCAAAATGAGAAGTTAATCTAATGGTTTCAGATGAGTCCCTTTTTGTCCTTGGGTGAATTCTATCATCAAAGATAAAGCTTTCTGTAATAAATCATAAAAGGCTATTAGATCAGATATGAATACAAAGTTATTTTTAGTATTAACCAGATGTTGCAGAGCCAGCATGGTAAGTGGATTTGTCACAGGTAGTGACTTCAGGTAGCTTAAGGAGGAGTTCTGAAGCTACAGGTGGTACCAGTAGAGAAAAAACTGCCAGCAGGATTGGCCAGATAAGGTGGTAATAGTGGCAGATAAACTAAATATTTGACATCCTTAATACAGAGGATCTTCAAAAAGGCATCATACACTTCTAAAATGTAATGATTTAGGCTGACATAGAATGTCAATATGTAAAGGCCAAATCTATTAAATAATTAGAATATACACATTAAACAATTGTATGTATTCTAATATTTCAACCTGTAAGATAAAATAAAATTAGACAGGGCACCTGGGCGGATCAGTCAGCTAAGTGTCTGCCTTTCACTCAGGTCCTGATCCGATCCTGAGACTGAGTCCCATGTGGGGGTGCCCTGCTCAGCAGGGAGTCTGCTGCTCCCTCTACCCCTGCCCCGTGCTCATGAGTGGTCTCTCTCACGCTGCCCCGTGCTCATGAGAGCTCTCTCTCACGCTCCCTCTCACACTTGCTTTCTCTCTCTCAAATAAACGTTTAAAAATCTTAAAAATAAATAAGTAAAGTTAGACAATCAGTAAACAGATCAGAACTGGAGTCATATCAGTAATTTAAAAAAATTCACTACTTTATAAGAAAGATTCAATTACTATCATACTTACAATCTACCATCAAAATGGCATAAGGTACTCATGAAGGCTCACAAATACAAACAGATTGTTTTCTACTTTTTCTAAAGACATAGTCTTTAGCTCCTGTTTTCTCCTTTAGAAATCAGTAAAATATCTGATGTGCTTTATCTCACATGGCAAATCTAACCCTTGAAATGCCATAGGGCAGGAAAACAGTTGTTATCTGTATCCCTCTTCAATAGCCATTTTCTCAGTAATAGATTTCAAATCCCAATGAGCTGGAAATATTTTATTATAATTTTTATTGAAAATGAAGATAAGGAGTTCCCCCTATATTAAAAGGCTAGACTTCTGTAAACCTACGAAAAGATACTGGGTATACACCCAACCCCACAGAAGTGGAGGGAGAGAGAAAAGCTAACATTTCTGTTCACCACCTTCCTGCTACCCGTTCTTTTCCTGTTTACAATCTTCACTATCTTGGCTCTCTGATTTTCTACTTTACTATTTGGGGGAAACAGCGAGAAACCTATAAATTCACCTATTTTCAATTAAGGAGACTGTTATTCTCTATTCCTAGATTTAGATTCTAGAGAATCCAGATTTATTGTCCTCAGAGGTTGCTTACACTTTTCAAAAGAATTAGGTAAGAACGTAGTGCATTGCTAAGTTAATGACACCCATTTCTGGAAGTTTTCTTCTATATATATCTATGAAAAGTTGATATCATCCACAAAAGTTCCCCATGGTAGAAATATATCTGCTTTCTAAGGAGAAAAACAGTCTAACTTAGAAGAAAAACTCAAGTTGTATGAATATGCTTTTAAGAGGAGAGGACAGTTGCACCCACTTAAATTCAAATACTGAATAATAATTTGTAAACTGTCATAGGAAGTAGAGACAAGACAAACATTTACTGACTGCCCATGAGGCTCCAGGTGCTGGGCCAGGCCTTTACTGTATATTTAGTATGTATCGTTATTCTAATCTTACAGATGAAAAAAGCAAGGCTATCAAGTGAAATAACTTTAAAAAGTCACACAGCTAGCTAACAAGTATTAACCCATCTAAACCCACACTCTTTTTCCTATGTCAAGTTGCCTCTCAAAAAACAGTAGAGGGGCACCTTAGTGGCTCAGTCAGTTAAGCATCTGATTCTTGATTTTGGCTCAAGTCATGACGTGAGGATTGTGAGATGGAGCCCCATATTGCACTCTACACTCAGCAGGGAGTCTGCTTGAGATTCTCTCTCTCCCTCTCCCCTCCCTCTGCTTTCTCTTTCTCTCTCCCTCTCTCTCTCAAATAAATAAATAAATCTTTAAAAATAAAAACAGTAGAAAGTGAAGTGGGGGTGGGGTAGGGATGCAGATTATTTTTTCCCCCCAACCACAACGTATTGTACTGTAAGATTAGAACACCAGTTACAAAAGATTTAAAGAGGAGTTCTAAAATCATTCTTGTCCTTTCTGCTTACCAGAAATGGATGAAACAACCGGTGGTTCAGGTTTGCTGTGGAGTACACAAGATGGTAATGAAAATGTTGGTACTGTTTGCAAACTCTGTTTTGCTAATGCAAACCAATCTTTTGTTTGAGTATAGGAGCCCTAGGAAGAAAGGAGCACCTTTGTTTAATGTAAGATTAGCAGTGTTCTCCCAATCAGGAATCTCAACACATCATTATAACATTACATTTGCATAGTACACTATGAAAGGGAAAATCATGCCATGAAAGAAAAGAATGTTGTACACAGAAAAATTCATTAACTGAGAATAATGGGAAGGAAATTTCAACTCAGATTATTTGGATATAAAATGACGAAGGTAAAAATGAGCCCATACACATCAAATCCTTCACTCTTCCACCAGAAGCATGCACCTACCTCATGATTCCGTTACAGGTTCAAGACATCTAACTGTATCTTGGCAGTCCCATAGCTCATCCGTCATTGGCTGCCTCTTCTGCAAACTATTCCCATTTACAACTTCCAAATTATTTCCTCCCCCTAATTCTGTCCAATCTGACTCTGTGTTTTTTACAACACCTCCCTAACATGACAGACTTACTCTCAGGGGCACTAAAGACCTCCCCACGCTCAACTGCCCCTTTGCCTTAGATTTCAGTTTTCACAGCTTTGCTTGGATTCTATGCTTCCTGAAGACTGATTCCTGACTCCATCTGCCCCTGCATGTAGCCTTCAATTTTTCCTGTACCTCTGAGCCAGCTGACCCAATTCCCAAGCTGACCCTCAGCTTTCAGAACCCCAGTCCTGAGAAGCCCTCTTCTCAGCTTTCCTGAGAAAATTGCTCTGCCTGCCTCTCTCAGTAACATCCTCATGATCTTTCTAAGATAATCCAAACTGTTCAACAAAAGCAGAGAAAGGAGTGTCTCGTTTCTCCTTTCTCCAACTGAGTCAGCTGGGTGACCCTTAGCCTCAGAAAGACTCACAAAAGAGGCAGGGCTCAAATGGAATAGATGTTGTTCTCTGACTATGATACAGAATTAAGCAGGGCAGGTCAGGCCACACAATGAGACCAAAAAGCAAGAGAGAGAAATGAAAAGTGTCACATATAGATTGTTACTGCCCCTCTTAGAAGAAAGGTTTCCTGTGTGGATAAAAACTTTTAAAGACTCTAATTTCCTTTTGGTCCCTTTTTTCCTCCTTTAAAACCAAGTCATTTATTATTTATTTTTTCCAAGCCATTTATTATTAATTACAGATTCATTCAACATGTATTTATTGAGTGACTACTCTATTCCAAGCAGTATCCTAAGCACTGAGAGAAGACCCAAATAATGAAGAACTATCAGGGAACTGAGAGAGGCCAATAAACAAAAGTCCTTGCTATTTCAAGTGCACGAAAAAGATTGCAGATTAAAAATTAGAAGTAGCAAGTAATCAGACATAAACATAGGTAACTAGTCCACCTAATGTGCTTAAGAGATGAATCAATTGCTTGTGTTTAGATGGTATAATGAAGACTCACAGAAATATTACCAACTGTCATCACAAAAATTAATCTTTGTCTACAGTCATGATTTAAATGATTGAAAGGCTCAAAGAATTTTGAATCCTCAAAATTCAAAAGCTATTAAGAAGACATTAGTGGGGCAACTGGGTGGCTCAGTGGGTTGAACATCCACCACTTGATTTTGGCTCAGGGTGGTGAGATCAAGCCTCATGTCAGGTTCCATGCTCAGCTAGGAGTATGCTTGTTCCTCTCCCTCCTCCTCTCCCCTTCCCCTCACTCACTGTCTCTCTTTAAAATAAATAAATAAATAAACAAACAAATAAATAAATCTTTTTAAAAAAGATATTAAATAGTTAACGTATTACTCAAGTGGACAGAAATGAGTTTTTTCATCATAGAAAATAGCAAAAGTAAACTAGTTTAAGTTTTACTCTCTTATATTCAACTTAATTTACATGTAAGGAATCAGATCTTGTTTCCCTAAATTGATTCTTCCCATTGTATGTTTACTGACCTGTACTACCAGTACATATTTTTATGACATTCTTGATATTTCTATAATACATAGGTTAACAGAAAAAAAATACTTAAAAATAAGTATAAGAGAGAAGTAAAACATGCTTTTAGTACATCCCTAGCATTAGCTCATTGGAAATAATGCAAGTGGCAAAATTTCAAACATTTTTCCCAAATATTACAGATAGAAATGCCAAACTACAAAATTAAACAGAAACTATACATGAAAAAAAAGTGCTCAGGTAAGATAGATTAAGTCTATCTATTCCAACAGAGATGGCAAATAGTTTTCCTTTTGTACGACATCTTTGATCAATTGGAAGTGCTTGCCTAGAGGGCTGTGTTGAAAAGAATTTGGAACCAAGTCCTAGCTCAGCAGGAAAATTGCCATGATTGATTAGCAATGTCTGTCATGAATGGAAACTAAGAGAAGAGCAACACATGGGCCACATATTTGCAATTCCTGGTTTTGTACAGATTGTATATAGGAAATGTGTTCCCAGAAAGAAGACCTGACAATTAGAATTCAGAGATCAAACAATGTTTTTTATTACACCATGACTATCCAAAAGGACATTTGATTCTAGGTTAGATCTCTTTAAATGCACACTGACAACCCAACATTTCTCCATGGAGGAGAAATGATTATCAGATAACCATTATCAGAAATGATTATCTGATAACCATTATCAGAATTTATCTGATAATGGTTAAACAGTAATGCATTTTTACTACTGAGGAATAATCTTGACAACAGGGAGGAGAAGACCCAATTTGCCATCATTTGGTACAAAAAATTGTAGACTCCAAATAGTGAAAATTTTAAAAGTGAACAATGAAACCATGGATATAATTCAAGGTATCCTTTCTTGCTTTCCAGGTGACACCGAGCATGTTCTTCAGTCTTGCATTTGTTCCTCTGTACACACGAGGAAAATAATACCAATTACATTTCAGGTGAAAGAGTACAGAGCAAAGGAGTCAGCATAAACCCACAAAAAGTTTTGCTAAATCTGCCTTAAAAGTACTTGAAGTCATTTCCCCTGTTCAAGTGGTACAAATGAAATTCCTCCCCCTAAAATGAGAAGTCTTTTGAAGTGCCAAGTCATGAAGATATACTCATACTTTTACCTCGCCAAGAGAAATGTAGAACTTTTTCATAATTATAACATTGTCTTCTTCAACAACAGGTGGTGGTGGACTGGGTGGTTTTCTCAGGACCCAGGGAGAAAATTCTGTATTGACTGTGATGTTCATGCCGGATCCACTCCATCTTACTTGTGAGACCAATTTGGCTAATCTGCATTTTAGAAATCATACAAATTTGAAGTAAGTTTCAAATATAGAGAATTCAGAAAAGAAAACCTAAAATTTTCTTTTTTCAAGTCAATCTCCTCCCTCTGCACGATTCTCTTAGGATCTGCTAAAATTAATGGCTTATTCACAGAACTATTAATTAATAACTATTCTGTTCTAATTTATTTTACTGTTTTTTTTAAATGGTGGTTCTAAGTATATGTCAAATTTTAGTAAAATTTCAGAATATTTAGGTACTTACACATTAAAAGTCAGAGAACATAAAAGAAAAACTTGGCCCACTTACAATATTTTTTCATGACATACTTATATTTGTTTTTTTAACAGCCTGCACATAAATACCATTATCACAAGTAGATAATTTTAAAACCATAATGATCAAGAAGCACAACTGAGGTACATTTATTAGGTACTATTTCTGTGAGAACTCTTTGGAAAAGTGAAGTGATTTTTACAAATGCTCTGTCATTCAGAAACCATAGCAGGTGAGATACAAACGCTAGTGGGTTTTTTTTTTTTTTAAAGATTTTATTTATTTATTCATGAGAGACACAGAGAGAGAGAGAGAGAGAGAGAGAGGCAGAAACACAGGTAGAGGGAGAAGCAGGCTCCATGTAGGGAGCCTGACGTGGGACTCGATCCCGGGTCTCCAGGATCACACCCTGGGCTGAAGGCGGCGCTTAAACCGCTGAGCCACCCGGGCTGCCCAATGCTAGTGGGTTTTAAAGTATACAGTTTTATTAAGAACGTACAGAAAAATGATTATTGGTGAAAAAAAAAAAACCCAGGCAATTAAAAAATAGGCTTGCTGATGGGGCTACAGTACCTGTATTCAAAGTAACAATCACTTTCCAGAAATGCTGGAAGTCTTTCTTTTTTGATCCACTCAATACCTTCTTCACGACTGAGACACTATTAGAGAGCAGGTGAAAAAGGAAACGAGTCAAAGAAAATCACCTTTCCAAACAATTAAGAGCACTAGAGCAATAATGACCTCTAGCTATTACCAGGAGCCCCTGCCTCTATCTTCTGTGTGCACGAGAGAAAGCAGAACCTCTGAGTCACACATTTGAAGCCACTGCTTACCTTCTGGCATTATTCTCTCAACAGCCCTGCGTCAATGATTAACCCCATTTTACAGATTAACAAACTGAATCCAGAGGAGTCAAGTAACTTATTGAGGGAGACGTATGAGGAAAAAAGTCATGCTCGGTTTTTTCACAGTCACAAAATGGGTTAAAAGTAATCACAAACCAAAAAAAGACACTTGGTAAGGCCACTATGGTCACTCTCTACAGGCCCCTGCCCTTCCAATTTTAGAAAATTGTTAAATGTTTAACATCCCGGGTCACTCTCCTGGGGACACTAAGGTTAATAAGAAAGATAAGGTCCCACCTTTAATGAGTTTACAGGTAATTCAATAAGCAATAGTAGTAGAGAGCAGTGAGTGCAGCAAGTTTGGGCTTCTATGGAAGGGCCCTCAGGCACTAAACCTAGCAAAGGTTTCTCAAAGAACATGCCACTCAATCTTTGACCTGACACATGATTAGCTTGGTAAAGAGGAGATCAGGAGAGGAAGCAAAGATAATTTTAGTATGACTAGATCGCAGGGTGAGATCTCAGGAAAGGAGGGAAGCAAGCTGGAGAAGCTGGCAGGCCTAATTATGAATTATCCTTTAGATGACATTAAGGAGTTTAGATTTTGTGTGGAGGTTGTGAGAGCCAGCTTAAGAGTTCCTGAGCTGCTGTTCATTCTATATTTCCTCACTATCAATTCTCTTTTGTCTTATATTCACTTTTTCCCCAGAATTCTAAAGAACGTCCATACTTTGCCCACTCCACAAATGCTACTGGATAAGTGAAACAACCAGTGAAGCGCAAGTCTGAGGCAAGTGTGTCTGCATTTATGTGACTTCCATTGATTATCTGTTCAAGCAACAGTTGGGCTGTGATATTAACATCAGTCAACACAGACCACTGTGAACTCCAGAGAGGAAATTAAAGGCCCACAGAGTAGTGCTGCCAACATCTGACAAGCTGATGTTCTTGAGCATGCACCTGTGCTCAACACTGCTTGCAGATGGCATGAAGTCATTAGGCTCCCCAAGGATGGAAAACTGAGGGAACAATGGTTTCCTTCTGTTCAGCCCAAAATACCTATTTGCCCTCCCCAAAGATTATCTTCCGGGTAATGAGAAAAACAAACAAAAAACAGAAGAAACTTTGGAAGCAGGCAGCACCTGAACAGTAGCATCTTGTTGATGGTCTTATTACTTATGAGTGAGATGTGAAGGACACTTGGATCCCGTAGTCAGAAAACGAGAAAAATTAAGGCCATCCCACCTAAAGTTTAGCATTAGCACAAGTACAGCCATCTTAGGCCCCTGTGAATAAGAGCTGAACTTTATGGGAAAAACTGCAGAATGTCCTCAATGTCCTCGGCAGAGAATCCCATATCAGAAAGACAACAGCCCACGCCTGTGGTAGAAAATCCCATATTAGAGTGAGAACAGAGCTCAATGCCCTTGAAAGCCCCATATCAGAATGTAAACAGAACTTGAGAAATTCCTCCACCCCTTCTGAAAATCCCCTAGACCAGCCTATAAAAAACCCAGCTGTAACCCACTTCGGGGTCCAAGTCCCTGCTCCGCTGTGTCGGGTGTACTTGGACCCAAGCTCGAGCTTGCTAATAAACCCTCGTGCGCTTGCATCGGTGTCAGCTCCTTGGTGGTTTCTCGCATTCGTAATCTTGGGCACAAGTGGCACAGAAATAGACACATAGATCAGTGGACTATATAATAGCTCAGAAACTCTCCTTTGTATGGTCAGGTAATCTTTGATAAATGAGGCAAGAATATACAATGGAGAAAAGACAGTCTCTTCAATAAATGGTGCTGTGAAAGCTGGACAGCAGCATGCAAAAGCATGAAACTGGACTACTTTCTTACACCAGACACAAAAATAAACTCAAAATGGATTTAAATGTGAAAACTGAAACCATAAAACTCCTAGAAGAAAAACATAGGTAGTAATTTCTTTGACATTGGCCATGGAAACTTTTTTCTAGGGATACCGCCTCAGGCAAGGGAAACAAAAGCAAATTAAAATACTAAGATTACACCAAAATAAAAAGCTTTTGCACAGCAAAGAAAACCATCAATAAAACAAAAAGGCACCTACTGAATGGGAGGAGATACTTGCAAATAGTATATCCAGTGAGGGCTTAATATCCAGAATATATAAAGAATTTATACAACAACATCGAATAAACAATCCAATTAAAAAATAGAAAGGGAATCCCTGGGTGGCTCAGCGGTTTAGCGCCTGCCTTCGGGCCAGGGTGTGATCCTGGAGTCCCGGGATTGAGTCCCACCTCAGGCTCCCTGCATGGAGCCTGCTTCTCCCTCTGCCTGTGTCTCTGCCTCTCTGCGTGTGTCTTTCATGAATTTAAAAAAAAAAAAAAAATTCTTAAAAAAAATAGGCAGAGGACTCTGGAAAATAGTATGGAAGTTCTTCAAAGACTTAGAAATAGAACTACCAAAAAAAAAAAAGAAAGAAAGAAAGAAATAGAACTACCCTATGATCTAGCAATTGTACTACTAGGTATTTATCCAAAGGATACAAAAATAATAATTTTAAGGGATACATTCTTCCCATGTTGTGCCCAAGATTGCGAATGCGAGAAACCACCAAGGAGCTGACACCGATGCAAGCGCACGAGGGTTTATTAGCAAGCTCGAGCTTGGGTCCAAGTACACCCGACACAGCGGAGCAGGGACTTGGACCCCGAAGTGGGTTACAGCTGGGTTTTTTATAGGCTGGTCTAGGGGATTTTTCAGAAGGGGTGGAGGAATTTCTCAAGTTCTGTTTACATTCTGATATGGGGCTTTCAAGGGCATTGAGCTCTGTTCTCACTCTAATATGGGATTTTCTACCACGGGCATAGGCTCTGTTGTCTTTCTGATATGGGATTCTCTGCCGAGGACATTGAGGACATTCTGCAGTTTTTTTTTCATTCACAGGGGCCTAAGATGGCTGTACTTGTGCTAATGCTAAACTTTAGGTGGGATGGCCTTAATTTTTCCTCGCCTCCACACACTACCAATAGTGTTTTGATTACTACAGCTTTGTAATATATCTTGAAATATGGGATTTTGATACCTCCAGGTTTGTTCTTTTATATATATATATATATATATATATATATATTTTTTTTTTTTTTTTTTTTTATTCATAGAGACACACACACACACACAGAGAGAGGCAGAGATACAGGCAGAGGGAGAAGCAGGCTCCATGCAGGGAGCCCGATGTGGGACTCGATCCAGGGTCTCCAGGAACACGCCCTGGGCTGCAGGCGGCGCTAAACCGCTGCGCCACCGGGGCTGCCCAGGTTTGTTCTTTCTTGAGATTGCTTTGGCTATGCAGGGTCTCTGGTGGCTCCATACAAATTTTTGTATTATTTGTTCTAGTTCTGTGAAAAACATAGTTGGTATTCTGAGAGGGACTGCATTAAATCTGTAGCCTGCTTTGGATAATACGGGCATTTTAACAATATTGGTTCTTCCAATTCATGAGCATAAAATATCTTGCCATTTGTATCTTCTTCAATTTCTTTCATCAGTGTTTTATAGTTTTCAGAGTATAGGTCTTTCACCTCCTTGCTTAGGTTTATTCCTAGGTATTTTATTATTTTGGTGCAATTGTAAATGGTATTGTTTTCTTCTGCTACTTCATTTTTAGTGTATAGAAATGCAACAGATTTTTTGGAACTCTTGTGTAGAATTTATTTTATATAAAAACTGAACCATATTATATACTTTAATTTACAACTTGATTTTTCCTTTGAACAATACAACATGTGCATCTATCTCATCAGGACAATAGACACAGTTCAAACACATTCTTTCTAATAGTCATATAATATTCCATAGTTCTTCTATTGATAAACATATAATATATTTATACTACTGGTCAATGCTGCAATCAGCTCCTATATATACACATTTATTTGTATGGAATAAAAATCCCAAAGTGGCTTTCCAGGCATAAGTCACAGTATTTTTAAGTTTTATCAATTTTGTCAGATTAATCCCCAAAGATTGTAGCAATTAATATTCTACCAACACTAGATGTTATTATTTTTTAAAGTTGTAGGCCAATTTCACATATGATGAGCACTGCGTGTTAAATGCAACTGATGAATTATTGAATTCTACATCTGAAACTAATGATGTTATATGTTGGCTAATTGAATTTTAAAAAATTATATGCCAGTTTAACATCTTAAAAAATGGTATCTGGCTGTACTTACAATTTGCAATTTGTTAAATTTACAATTTATGATAATTTGTGTGATTAAATATATTTTTATCTGCTCATTTTCTATTTTAATTCCACTCTTATAAATAGTTTGTTGAATTACTTCAATTATTTTATTGGACTACTTGTCTTTTTCTTGGATAAGATTGGTAAGAAATTAAGTAAAA